>NW_021849016.1:162914-187294 GCF_003651465.1 Formica exsecta | reverse complement strand
AGTTATATAATCCCAATATAAATTAGGTATAACAACCGTTACATTACATGTTATTCCCATGTTATATAGCAGTTATATTCTGTGTTTGCTGGGTTGTTACTTTTATATATTTTGAAAAGGGCATAATCTTGTCATCAATATAAATATTAATATGTAAATTTGGGAACACAGCAACTCTTTTTCTGACACTGAAATCACTTTCTGCCTTCATAAAACCAAAAAATGTATCGTTTCCTCTTGAAAATCCCCAATTCGAAGAAGGCCGTTCGACTAAATTCAAATTTCTTTGCAAATATTTGAATTTTAATTCATCTGTCTCATGCTCTATATTCTTTGAGTTTTCTTCCATTATACTGAAAAAATACTATGCATTATTCACTTTTACTTAATCAAAAGTTTACTTGTTTACTTCTATTACTTACCTTTCTGTTTTATTGCTTTCGACGAGGATATTTTCCATCTCCCGCTGTCAAAATACGTTATAACAATGCACACAATAAAAGAAACTCTTTTTTAATGCTCTCAGTTTATTTGGCTTTATAATCGCAAATCGGAGCAACAAACATGTACAGCGATCTTAGAACATATATAAATGGAAGGGGAATAGCAGGCTAAAAAAGTGTCGGAAGGAAGTGAGAAAGAAATCGTAGTTGCCTCTCTTTTTTGAGCAAAGTAACTCACAAGAGAGAGGCAACTACAATTTCTTTCTTACTTCCTTTCGACATGTTTTTCTATCGGGAAACAAAGGCATTCCCCTTCCATTTATATATGTTCTAAGACAGCGATGCAACATGTACAGCTGATCACGACACTGCTTTAGGTTAGCTTTAAATATGGCGTCCATCCATGAGAAACTATTCCCTTCAGCGGACTCCCTCTCAATTAGGGGTCACGAATCAGGGCCATTTTTTCTACCCGCGCGCTATCAAGTTCGATCTCCTTCTCTCTTACTTCATGCTATGGACGTATTATACATAGTTTCATCCATAGACATAGTATATCTAGACCGAGCTGATGGTCTTATAGGATTTAGCATATTACTGGAAAAAAACTCGCCACGCGGTACTGTAGGTAAGTAAATCTTTGCATTGTCGATAATAAAACAGTAAATTTACGATAAAATGTTGATGTTGTTCTTGAGACAGTTATATGAAAGATCTATACATTTTTGATAATAAAACAATAACTGGATTAACTAAAATAACGCGTAGCGAGTTTTTTTTTTCAGTCACACTAAATCCCATAAGACCACCGGTCTTTAGTGATATCTCGTCGGTGACCGAGCGTTTGCTTTTATTTAAGGAGTGGGGGTAAAGATGCACGTAGAAAAGGACATACTCTGTTTCGTGCCCCTTGCGTTCTCTCTCGCTCGCACGTAGCATAGCGTACTCTTTCGCTATGCTACATGCGAGTGAGAGAGAACGCAAGAGGCACGGAACAGAGTTATGTCCTTTTCTACGTGCACCTTGGCCCTCACTTCTCAACACTCGGTCTAGATATACTATGTTTATGGTTTCATCCATGTATGAAACCCATGTATAATACGTTATGTATAATACGTGGCCAACCCTGGTGACGACGGTCTGTGGCTGCGATCGATAAAACACCCACTAACCTCAACGACGACAACGATGCCTAGAAAGAATACGGCTGCCGCCGCGTCCTCCGCGACAACCGTCCCGTCCTCCGCAACAACTGTCGCGTCCTCCGCAACAACCGTTCCGTCCTCCGCGACAACCGTCTCGTCCTCCGCGACAACCATCCCGTCCTCCGCGACAACCGTCCCGTCCTCCGCGACAACCGTCTTGTCCTCCGCAACAACCATCCCGTCCTCCGCGACAACCGTCCCGTCTTTTGCGATAACTGCTGCGTCCTCCACGACAACCGCCGCCTCGTCGTTGTGGAGCAGCATCCAATCGCCGCCGAGCACGTTGACGCCGATCGTCGATCGATGGCCAGGCAACCCACTCAATCTCAACGATCGTCTGGCATCTTACATCGAAACGATGCGTTATCTCGAATTAGAGAACTCGCGGTTGAAGCGGGAGGTGCAAACCACCCAGGAAACTTTCACTCGGGAAATGTCCAACATCGAGGCCGTACTCTCTAACAAACGGAAGCTGCTCGACGATGCGGACACGGAACGCGTCACGCTCGAGCTCAATATCAAACGCTTGGTACCGTTGTTTAATGAAAATAAGTGCACTGCAGTAGTAACGTTCGGATTTCAATACTATAGAGCCTATGCTATGTATTAAAAAATAACAGATATTAATACAAGAATGTTGAAGTACTTAAAATGTGAGTATGACTAACATTTTTATTTAACGTATGTTCTCTAGATTGGAGAAGAAGACAAAGAATTTGCAGATGGCAGAGCAAAATGCAATGATACATGAAAAACACTGCAGTGACTTGCAATCGCGGGCGAAGTGCAAGAAACTTACAGAGAAACAAAGTGATCGATCGAAAGCATTGCTCGATGCTTTGAAGCACCAGGAGAAAGAGCAAATCGATTTTACAAATGTTGTCATATCACGTGTCTTGTGCATATCATGGACAAGACCTATAAAGGGAAGCATATTTCTGCCGCAAATGGCAGCGTACATACAAACACAGAGACAGCTAGATTTTAGCGATATTATCCGTCAGGCATTGATGGAGGTTTTATGCATGTTTTCGAGAAGGGAAGTTCCTTTGATGGCTCCTTCACCTTATCGATTCTCGCTGATTCTATTAGTCGAAAACAACATCTTATCAGAACCGAAAAGTCTTATTTATTTATTAGATTGTTATTCAAGAGTTGCAATTGAAGAAAAAAATTATGGAAAGGTACGCACACACACATACATCTTCAAAATTAGACAAGATTTTATTAAACTAATTCTTTTTTATATATTTTATAGCAATCCAGTGTACCTCCTCTTTCCAATGTACTGACAATTTTAAAAGCGCAATGTGTTCAGTATTCCAGCCTTGTTCTACAAGGGTTAATCGGCATTTGCCAAGCTGCTGTCATACCTATGTGTATCACTCATTTTGGCAACCTGATATTATTGCAGAACTTACCTCGGGGCTATCTTCGCGAGTTCGTGGCTACTATATACACCAATCAGGACACATTCAATAAAATTTTCACTCCAGTCTTACAAAAGCTATATCTCGCGCTGCAGAAGGCGAGCTTGTTCAGCGAGACGCTGAAGAATGGCGAAAATAGAAAAGCGATCGAGGTGCTAAGTTAATTGATAGATATTCGCTGTGGATCAAACGGCAATATACATCCGATTTGCCATTTGATAACGAATCAAATTCAATTCTTGCCTGATGTTATGACATCAGCAGCCGAAATAGAACTCACGAGAATCTCATTCTTTGGACAGTTTCTCTCCGTATTGATATGTGCCGAAGTGCAACCGAAACTGGCGGAGGAACTCTTCAGCGAAAATGTTTCTCTTACCATGAACACGGCGTATCTCATATTGCAGGAAAGGTTGGAGAATATCAGAATGTCGTTGCACAAGATGTTTGATGCGATATTCGCGAATAGTAGCTGCCGCGATGCCACTCTTGCGTACTTGGCGGCGTTGCTGCGTCACAACAAGAAACGCATGCAAATACAGACGGAGGACAATCCCTCCTTGGCCGGAGATGGATTTATGTTGAATCTATTATCGATTTTGCAAATGCTCTCTGCGAACATCAAGCTGGATACTGTAGACCCGCTATATCCATTTCATCCTTCCAGTTTCATCGAGATAAAGAACGACACAAGACTGAAATTCACTTCGCAAGAGGTTGTGGAATGGCAGAAACATTTGGAGAGCACACACAAGTGGACGAAACCGAAGTTTCCGACACAATGTTGGTTCCTCACGCTGCATTGTCATCACATCGCGCTGTTACCGGCGTTGCAAAACTATCGGAGAAAATTGTGTGCCTCAGAGGATTTACAAGAAATGCTCGACGAATTGCAAACCACAGAACCCCAATGGAAAGATGGTCCTTTAGTGGAGTACAATAGAGACTTGATCAAACAATGGAAGCAACAGTTGAAGCGGCTGGTTATATCCAAATCATGTGCGGAGGCAAATCTGATAGAATCCACCTTTTTTAGCAGATGCTCACACTTTTATAAATCGGTCGCCGAATTTTTGTTGAGTCTTCTAACGCAGACTGCTCCGGGTAGTTCTCTTCCCGAACTTCCGTTGTTTCAAGAAGTTACGTGCAAATTCACCGCATTACCGGAATGGTACGTGGAAGACATAGTGGAATTCTTGTTATTTACATTCGAGTAAGTTTTTACTAAATTATCAAGTCTCATAATTATACATAATCCTACATAATTCTTTGGAGCTTATTAGTAATTATAATCATTGTTTTATTTGCAGATTCTGCCCAATACGGTTTAATGCGGATAAATCGCCGCTTATCATTTTGTTACTCGACATCGTGTGTACGCCACATTGTATACGAAATCCGCATCTAATCGCAAAAATTATCGAGGTTCTTTATAATATATTTAAGTTATATAAGGTTCAGGTAGGAGTTTGTACACAGGGAACAGAAACTTTTGACCATAAATTCATGGCACACCCTATATCCAAGACATTTTTGGCGTCGTATCTCATGAAGTTTTATATCGACATTGAAACCATTAACATTAGTTCCGAATTTGAGGATAAGTTTGAATTATGTTATCACATAAGTATAATCTTAAATTCGTTGTGGCATAGCCCGATGCATCGACCGTCTATCGTCAATGAGAGTAATAACGGCAAGCACTTTGTTAAGTTTATCAACATACTGATTAACGACACCATTTTCCTGCTCGAGGAGGCTCTGGAATATCTGACGTACATACTCGAGATGGAGGAACTTATGTCCGACACTATCGCGTGGAATGCTATTTTGC
Source organism: Formica exsecta (assembly GCF_003651465.1). Lineage (NCBI taxonomy): Eukaryota > Metazoa > Arthropoda > Insecta > Hymenoptera > Formicidae > Formica > Formica exsecta. The sequence continues at coordinate 182,382 of NW_021849016.1, read as the reverse complement.
AGGAGCAACAACAATCGAGAACGAGACAGCTGGCGGAGAACGAGGAACAAGCCAGATTTTCTCTTAAATTAGCCAAGGAAATAGTTGCCATGTTTCATGATTTAACAGTCAACATTAAGGAACCGTTTCTACGACCGGAATTAGTCGGACGATTGTGTGCCATGTTGAATTTCAATTTGCAACAGTTGTGCGGATCTAAGCCTGCAAATTTGACAGTGGAAAAACTGGGAAAATACGGATGGGAACCGAATCTGTTATTCTGTCAATTGATTGATATATATTTACATCTTGACTGTGATAATTTTGCGGCTGCTTTAGCGAGTGATGAAGTGAGTATCTTTTATAATATATCATATACATATATTACACATATATATGTGTGTGTGTGTGTGTGTGTGTGTGTGTAATAAATGTAGATTGCATCCGCAGTTTCAAAATGGGAAACAATATGTATATATATATATTAAATTTATTTTTGCAGCATTCGTTTTGTAACGAGTTATTCACTGACGCTGCGAGTAGACTAGAGAGATCTGCCATCAAAACTACGATGGAAATTGAGAGGTTCGTAACTCTTGCTGAGCGTGCGACGGTAATCGCGACAGACAATCGCGCGCGTGGCGACGCTCCTGAGGAATTTCGGGATCCATTAATGAACATTCTTATGGAGGATCCAATCAAGCTACCGTCTGGTATTGTTATGGACAAAGCAATTATCATTAGACATTTACTCAACAGTGCCACGGATCCTTTCAATCGGCAGCCGCTTAGCGAAGATATGCTCATGCCAAGTAAGTACATGTATTGTACATATTTTTCTCTTTTTTGATAAAGTTAAATTTCTTTTAGTCTAAATATTACATAACATGTAACATTTCATAACATTTCATAACAACGCATTTTCATATACATAAATATATTAGAAAAATATTTGATATGTCATAGATATTATAGTTTTTGACTGTCCTTTAAAGTCTATCGTATTGAAATTTTTTTAATATCTTATGCCGATTTTAAAATATGTATTATATATAAACTATTGTTATTTTGTATCCATGTAGAAATATATCTCAAATTAATATTTATTTTTGAAATTGCAGTGCCCGACTTGAAAGAAAGAATATCAATATGGAAACAACAAAAGAAATAGTACTAAGGTGACAAGAATTATACACATAAAAATAAAAATATAGGGAAGGAAAGAAAAAGGAAGAAAAAGATAAGCATAAATGCTAATATGCAGGGTATTCGAAAAGAATGGGACCCCCTATGATCTCCAGAAGTACGCACTTTCACGGAAAATGACCCGAACAAAAGTTGTAGGGGTCATGAAGGACTACCTTTTGGTGACCTTGAACTTGACCTTGAGGGTCAATTGAAGGTCAACTTAAAATTTTTTAATAAAGACCCCCATTTTTTATTGCATATTCTTGTAGCTTATCTCGAAAGTTTTTCAAAACACTATAATAAAGTATTTTTTCATTGAGTACTTTTTGAGTTATTTTATATCTTAAGGCTCCTGAGTAGTCGCCGTGAAACTCTGAGTTGACGGTGGCGACATGGGAATAAAGATGCTGCGGTAGGAATAAGAACCCTGTCCAACGATTTACCATATAAGTGAATTGTGTTACGAATTGGTCAAAAAGTTCAATTGATGAAATGAAATAATAAATATTTTGAGATACTATTTCCACATTGGGAAAATATCAGCCATATGTAACAAAAATTCATAAGTCTTGTGATAAAAATTAGATGTTGTACGTATAACAAATCATGAGGCTCTCACTACGCTGCTTAACTCTGTCAAGAATAATTAAAAGTATACAAACAAATCTAACATCAGTAACTCTCCAAACAAAATACAAGTAATGAAAAACGATAATAAAATATTTTAGGTATCAGAATTATGCGACTCATTAACTTTTCTTTGAACCGATTAAAACCGATTAAAACGGATTATGTTTTAATCGGTTTTAATCGACCATTTTCGGCAGGGATGAGATGCGTCAGATGATTCACTTGATCTTTCATATTGTGTTTCATGCAATTGCAATCTCAATCTACGTTTACGCTCCATCTCAGCTCGCCTTCTCAGGATCCGCTCATGACGATTCTACATATGAAAGAATTAAGATGTATTGTTACATTATAAAAACAATAGAAGCTATATAACCTGCAATTTACAATATTCAGATATTTTGAATTTCAGCACTTTCAATAAATGACTTCAATGCTACAAATATTGTGCACAATAGTTTTTCCTTGACGCAATGACGACAAACGACAGTTTTGATATCATATTGATATCATTTTGACTAGGCTGTTTTCACTGGATAGACGACGAAGGCACGCGCAGGTGCAGGGTCAGCGCACATGGTTTTATAATCGTAGTAGCCTAATAATTAACTACTAAACGTTGTAATTAGACTACCAATCACCACCAAACGATTGTCTTTCAGTTAAGACCAATTTGAACAAAATTGGTTGGTAAATAATATATTTGTTCGGCTAACTTTACAGCTTCCAGTTAGCCATCCCCACTATCTAACCGCACATGGTTTTTTTTTACTTTTTGGATAAATTATGGACCACCAAACGTTGTAAATAAAGGATTTGTGACCACCTAACGATTCTGCATTAAATAAGCCTTGATTAAATCGATTAGACTAAAAATTAAAAATGTCCGGCTAACTTTACACCAATATTTTAATTATTTAATTAAAAAAAAAAAAACGATTGACCACCAAACGTTTTAATTAGGCTACCAATCATCACCAAACGATTAGATAATTTTAATTATTAAAAAGTTAAAGTGGTCCTGCTAACTTTACAGAGCTCGGTTCATCTAACCGGACTTGATGAAATTGGCTCTTAGGGCTAGTTCCCACTGAGCGCGTCACGCGTCGCGTCATGACCTTAGAACATATATAAATTGAAGGGGAATGCCTTTATTTCCCGATAGAAAAACATGTCGGAAGGAAGTAAGAAAGAAAATCATAGTTGCCTCTCTCTTGGGAGTAACTACACAACAAGCATCGTATCTGTAGTATACATACTTTTATGTTCACACACATGGCCGTGCATGCGCACTTTTGAGCAGAGTAACTCACAAGAGAGAGGCAACTATGATTTTCTTTCTTACTTCCTTCCGACATGTTTTTCTATCGGGAAATAAAGGCATTCCCCTTCAATTTATATATGTTCTAAGGTCACGACGCGACGAGACGGCAGTTCAAGACATGGCGTTTTTTGTTATTCACACTGAACGCGTCGCGGCAAATCAACGCATGCGCAAAATGTACTAGTTCGCCAGGTTATTGGTTGCAATATAAACGTTAACAGAAACATAATCTTTAAATTAAAATATAGTACAAATAAAATCTATTTCTGATTACACCTGTTTTCTGTAAAACAGTATATGACGCCTATAGACATTAAAACAGTGTATTAAATATCGGAGACCTACGATTGAAACAGAGTGTGTATAGTATGTGTGTATGAAATTATGTTATTATCAAAGTTTTTAAAGTTACTTTTTTCTACATTGCTAACTATATCACTGGCGAGCCATTTATATATGTTCTAAGGCAAGAAGGTCGCGTCGGAGATGATGCAATAAAACAGACGTTCTGATTGGCTACCTCGTAACGCGACGCATGACGCGCGCGTGACGCGCTCAGTGGAAACTTCCCCTTAGGGTGCCATGTAACAGAGCTCATTGTAAACCGGACTTTAGTCTCGAATTTTATAATTACAGTGGCGTAGCATCTCTCTTGCGTCTGGCCGTCAGTTTTTTGACAATGTAAATCGATATGTCAATTGGTTGATTCGTTGGACAAAAATATATCAATTCTATAAACAATTGTTTTTGTTTGCACATTTGTATATTATAATAGTAATGTTATGTATAACCACTTTTTTTGTAACAAAACTAGTAATTCATTGTAACTCATTATTGATACAAGATTTGTTGTGAAACTATTACAATTTACAAGAGTAATAAATTTCTCTTGCAATATTTATGCTTCTCATGTTCGACCTTTTTCATGCTCTTCTATGCGCATATGTATTGTGTAAAGAAATATTAACGCACAGATAGTTTTGTCAGTTAGTAGAGCAGGTAATGATAAAGAAAGATTTGAAAATAACATTAATTATTGCATTATTTGTAGCTTGGAGAATTTATAAAAATTTAATATTATCTTTGTGTAAGAAGAGATGGTTTAAGTTTTGCATAATCCACATTTGTATGCTTTATGAGATATTTTTTTTTCAAATTTGAAAGATGGTATTTACTATTTATAATTTTATCCACAGGAGATATCTCAAATTTGTATTAATGTCGACAATGTCTACATCATCTTCTATGGATGAGCGTATGTTAAAGGGAATAAGAAAAGTAATACCGAATCTGATCAACACCAAGTACAAAGGTCAAGATGGCAGAATTGGAATTTTTGGTGGGAGTACCGAATATACAGGAGCACCATACTTTGCAGCTATGAGTGCATTGAGAACTGGCGCTGATCTTGTTCACATATTCTGTGCGAAGGATGCCAGCATTCCTATTAAATCATTTAGTCCAGAGCCGATAGTTCATCCAGTATTGGATCAATACGATGCGATAAAGCATATAAAACCTTGGCTTGATCGGCTACATGTTATCCTGATTGGACCTGGACTTGGCAGAGATGAAAAGATATTCAAAATGATTGTTGAATTAATATCAATCTGTCGCGAAATGAGAAAACCACTTGTTATTGATGCAGATGGATTGTTCTTGGTTTGTCAGAAGCCAGAAATCATAAAGGATTATCCAGGAGTTATTCTGACACCAAATGCGATGGAATTTAGTCGTTTGGTTAAAGCAGTACTTGACAGGTCTATTCCGCCTACTCCTCTAGTCAAAATTTCCGATGTTAAGCATGTTGCGGAGGCTCTTGGAAAGAATGTAATAATTATGCATAAGGGAGCAAAAGATGTGATCGTGGATGGTCATAAGGGTACAGAGACTGTGTCATGTGGATTGGCTGGTTCTGGAAGAAGATGCGGTGGACAGGGAGACCTCTTGGCTGGTTCTTTGACTGTCTTCTGGTGGTGGGCTATTTCTGCAGGAACCAGTGAATGCGCTTTGTCGCCTTCGATTGTAGCATGTTATGCTGCATCGAGATTAGTCCGAGAATGCAATGCATCATCCTTCAAATTACGACAAAGAGGAATGTTGACGTCAGATATGCTAGAACAAATACAGCCAATTTTTAACAAGATCTTTGAGACTCATTGCAACAAGTAAATTATATTATAATCTTCTCTTTTAATTGTTTGTACATAATGCTATTTTTGTTGGATAATGTTTATTACTCTTATATTAAATAAAACAAAAGGATAATTGTGTATGTATGTAAATATGATATCAATGATTGTTATTGTTACTATATTGTGGATTCTAGAACTTATTCATTTAATGGAAGAGGTCGAACTCGAAGTACTGATTCCTGAAGTATATACATTTTTGCAACATTATATATAAATTATAAAAAAACTTTGATTAATATATTATACGAATTGGAAAATATGCATTTAAAATACTGGCTTTAGAGAAATGCTTTTACATATATATATATTAATATATTATATGTATTTTTATATGGTTTTGGTACTTTTTAAAGGCTCATATAAATAAATATTTTTATAAAATAACTGTTTATTAATATTATCAAATAATCTTTTTTTTTTGACGAAATATTTTTACGTTATTTTCTGATTACATTGGATCGTGATTACAGAATCGATTACGAATAATAATTAATAGATGTTTCCTGAAAAAAAGATCTATATACATATAAGATCCATATCATATAACAATAAAATAAAGTTATTGTAAAAACAATGCATAAATCGGTGAATAAATATGTTTTAATGTATCTGTTTAAAGTTGCATTGTTTTAATTATACAATATATACTTAAAATTCTTATTACATACGTATTATTATAAATATACATTTTTGTCTTTTTACTATATATGATATAAATAATTAAGTTGGGGAATTTTATATTTACACATAAGACATTTGTAACAGCAAAGTAATTACAAATAAATAATTAGAGACAAATCTTTACACGAATTCTGAAAAGAAAGTTTTCGGTATATTTTACTAATAATTTCTCGCTTGGCCATCATAATTCAATATGATCGCAGTAAAAAGTAATTGTGAACTTAATTCACTTCAAAATTTGCATGCAATAGTATTTTCTAACATGACAAAATGCTATATGCAAGATGATTTTTATTTCGGATATTCGACAAAAATTTCCTTGAAAAAAAAAAGATAACATTAGAATTTTTTAATCTTCGATTGATCATCACTATGGTGTTTATGTATTTTAAGTTACGGTTTCAAACATGTTCTTATCTGAAAATTTTCATTCACATTTTGTTCAGTTGCTATAATAATATATTTAATTAATTATAGTGACGAACTACACGTCGATTAGCTAAGTAATGAAAAAGCGAAACAGTGGAACAAGCGAGGGATATTGTTCTACAGGTACTAGAGTTATTTTGCTATACTACGCTTATATATACAGGGTGTCCGACAAGTAAGTGACCAAACGAAAGGTGGAGGTAGATTGGGTCCAACTGAATCGAAAAGTCCTGAACCATTTTTTTTTTTTATAATGCTTAATAAAGGAGTTATTATTGAGTAAAATCTGATCAATTAGCGCCGACCTTTAGCCGGGCGCATGTCGGTGAGCCGCGCGCCTGGTAGTATGCGGCGACGCATACTTCACGGCGCGCGGCTCACCAACGTGCGCCCGGCTAAAATTCCAACATTTTTTTATATAACGCTTAATAAAGGAGTTATTATTGAGTAAAATCTGATCAATTAGCGCCGACCTTTAGCCGGGCGCATGTCGGTGAGCCGCGCGCCTGGTAGTATGCGGCGACGCATACTTCACGGCGCGCGGCTCACCAACGTGCGCCCGGCTAAAATTCCTCTATTAACCGCTATAAAAAAAAAAAAATGGTTCAGGACTTTTCGACACAGTTTGACCCAATCTACCTCCACCTTTCGTTTGGTCACTTACTTGTCGGATACCTGTATAACGAGAGAACCTCTTAATTCTAACTTACAAATCGACAGAATGAAATATCATAAGGTTGACTTTAAGTATAAGTATAAAAACAAAGACATGTTAAGGTATTGGCGTATCTACACAATCTTTTGGCAATAAATATTCCGAATGTATATATATATATATATGTACTGTGCGCCTCTCCGCGTTAGAAAGAGATCTTTACAATGGAGACAAATTTCTCGTGGCGCGTCATCAGTTTGACGCAAATCACATTAGTTAATTATATCTAGATTACAATCGATAGACTACGAGTAGAACGTTAATACGGATGTATGATTCCCGCGGATTAAAATTGTCGGTGGCATATCTCTCGTGAGCGTTTCCAACCAGGCCATGTATAATGGTGCCGAAACTGCACCCTTCCTTGGCATCGGTAAGGACCTATCAATCACAAAGATATTTTTGCAAAATTATCAACAGCCATATAAAAGAAATAATGTAAAATAATGCAATAGCTGCAAATGGCATACGCGAATTATTTTATAAGCAATCCATTTATAAGAGAATATTATCTAAAATATCTGACAAATACAACTTCAAGAAATTGTAGATTTACAAGCACAATTCTATAGTTCAATAGTTTTTTAAATATTATTTTCATATTAATGAAATAAAATTTATGAAATCACAAAAGAGTTATTACATACAAATATGTACATGCAATTCTGTAGCGGAGATGTGATAAAGCTATTATAAAATATATTTTATTATACTCACATTATTACCAAGGTGGACTCATTCGAGTTCTCCAACAATAATTCTCGCAATCGCAATTGTCGATACGTCTTATCCCGTAAATTCTGAAGCTCAAAATCGGTAACGTAACATTCTGAAAATAATAATAATTAGTAACTCATTGAATGTTAAATTACTAGAACAAAAACTATGATGATGACTCACCCGAATTGTCGGAAGAATCATTCATTCGGAAGTCGGATATTAATTTGTCGAAGAAAAATAGGGTCTCCTGTTTCGGTTCAACGCTGATGTCATCTACCATTTTTAAACTGCTGTATTTTATTCGAGCCTTGCACATTATTTCATCCATTCTACGCGATAATATTAATAATAGTAATAATTAATAAGTATAAATAAATACAGTCTTAGAATAAGGCTTTCGTTTGTGTGACACATTATTTATTCAATTATTATTTCTTCGAGAAATTGTCGAAGTGTTTGTGCACTTTATTATAGAATTCTTTATGTTTTTATTCTTTACTTACTCTTTTTCTTGCGCACCGATATCCTGCTTATGGTTGGCAAGAGCAAATATTCTTATCTTGCAGGTTTCCCAATTAGAGCGAGTACTAATTATATACGGCAGAAGAATCGTTAGACCTATCGAATAATAATTTTTGTCATTTACAAATGAATCGGAAATTTTAACGCTCTGTATGTGAACAATTGTCTTCATAGACATATTCAATCATTGTCACATATTATAATCGTTTCCTCAAATTAAATTTTTATGAATTACCTCCGTCATCGTACAACCACCATACATCAATCGTTCCTTTTTTATGTTTCTTCTGGAAAATTGTTATATTTTCTGGTATAGAAGCCATGCCGTTGCGTTTTTCGCTAAAACGATGAATAATCAATTGTTAATAGCAAAAAAAAAATGATCTAACTTTCGATAATTTTGCTAAAATTTTTTTTTTTTTTTTACAAAACCAAAAGTTTTTGATTGGTGATGTAATTCGCAAAAATATTTTTTTAAGTTAAGTTTTAACAATATAAATAAAAAAATAAGTTTTATTTCTTAGTTAATTTTAAATGGCATTATTAAAAACTTGATTTATTAAGATATTTTATGCTAAAAATTCAAAACTGATGGATTTTAATATCGATTTCATCGAATTTTTATTAAAAATAGTTTATCTTAAATTTGACAAGAAAAACTTCCATCAATAATAATATGATAAAAACCATATTATATATTTTATAGTTGTTATACTTACAGTAATTTTTCAGCAACATATTTTTTCTTCTGTTTTAAATTTTCTCGAACGTTCCAATGTACTGGTGAATCTCTGATCATATGTATCACGTCGGTATGTGCGGCAAATGGAGTACCTGAGTAAAACAATATTAAGCTGTAATATGCGCTTATCATAGAATATTTTTATTGCATAAATTGATCGCATCATTTTAATTACAATTTTATGATTTATTTATGATATACACACGACACATTTTTATTCAATTTAATTAACTTGAATAGATTTTCACAGGCTAAAATAATGATTATTCGTGTTGAATAATAATATAAATGATGCAATTTTGTGCATCATTTATATTATTGATTGTAATTATTAATGATAGATTATAAATGTCGAGATACGGCAAGAAATTGATATAATCTTCTTTCGCTTTAATGTAATATTCATTTTTACCTATTGTGGGCACGCTCTGCACCCTAGGAATCTGCGTGCTCATAGAAAGATCGCTGTCGGCGTGCATCAGAGTGTTTCCTGCTAAATCATAACTGCTCTGTGCAAGGACTCCGTGTTCATCGTGTTCACCATTTGCATTTGTGATAGCAGAACAATCCAGACCTTCGGCGACTCTCAAAATTGCTACAGCCAGCTTGTGATCGAAAGCGTTGCTAGAAAAGAACGTGCGTTATATTTTAGAACATCCTCAGGGGGCCTGCAATCTTTTGGAATAATTTTAAAATGAGCAATGCCAGTCGACTTACTGAAGAACGTTGAAATATTCCTGCAGATCTTTGTGATTGCATGTCGACCAATGAGTCTTGTAACCCATGAGGACCACATTGGGGGCTAATTTGCCGACCCCAGTGGCCTGCATCAACGCAGCGGCGCCTCGTTCCAGACTTAAATCCTCCACCACGTGATAGAACGATTTTATACGTTGTTGATGTAGCCAGGAATAACCGCTCCTTAAACGCACTGAGCGTAGCCGATACGAAAGTCGTGTCTAAAATCACATTTCAAAATTTTATTAGCATATAAATAACGATAGAAATAATAAGCGTAAAAATGCATTATGACTATATACCGGAAAGACTTCGCCAGAAATTAGCAAGGAATGATTCTTCGTAATGAGATTTGCTAGGTGCATCAGTGCGGGTCTCGCACCAGGTGGACCGGTAAGCGCCAGGATCTGAGGAGCGTAATTCTTCACGTGCTCGTCGATGGAATTCAATCTAGAAATTATTATAAATCTCTTAGATAGAAGGTATATCGATTTAAAGTTTTCAAACAAAAAAAAGAAATACGGCAATAATAGACAAAAAAAATATTCATAATTCTTATCCGATTAATCTATTAGTTCATTGCGATGTGAGAAATCTGATCCATCTCAAACGAAAAATGTGTTATTTCAATGATACCTGTAAACGATGGAAAGTGCTGTTTTATAAGTCTGCGCTTGCGTGCTGCTGCCCCAATTCACATCCGGCTTACGATAAACCACTATCAAATACAGTGCAAAGATGACGACGAAGGTAATGAGTGAAGTCACCCAGTCGATGAGGAACATGATCGCCACGCAAAGAATAAATCCAAGCAGAGACAACCAAGTATTATAGTACTGTAAAAAAAGAGATTAATAAGAAGGCGCAAAATATTTTTATTCACAATTATAACGATGTCTAATAAAAGATTTTTTAATATCTTTTTAAACTCTCATTTAATTTTAGCAAATATTAATTAATAATAATATATAAAAATTAAGGTTTTATACTCATGTGCTGAATAGAATATGATGTAATTAAAATTTTCCTTTTTTAAAGAAAGTTTCTTTATAGATGCACATCATACAAGAGGAAAGAAGTTTCAAAATGAGTATCAAAATATTAATGGTATTAGAATTAAGTGTCTAGACGCTTTCCTGGATTTTTGTATTATTTGATTAAATCAATTTCATACTTACTTTAAAACTAGGCCGCCATCCAAGTGGACGGACCAGCGCTGCGTGAAAGGTGCAGAAATTGATTAAGGCGTACGACGCTAAGTAGAAGTTCGAGATCAGCGGTGCAACTGCGTTGAGATTGGCTGAAAGAAAAAATCAATTAAAAGCTTGTAGGATACAAAATTAATGGTAATATAAATTCGCGATAATTTGTTCCAGTTAGGCTTTCTTAATGTATTATACATTGAAATAGACACATTACCGATTAAAAGAAAGAGAGCTGCGACAGCAAATGTGAGAACGTATCCTCGATAGGGTTCCCCGGATTTCCCGTATCCTTTACTAAAGTAAAATAACCAAGGATAAATTCGATCTTGACCTAGAGCTTGAATGAGCCTCGGCACTGACAGTAAATTCGTTAATGCCGTCGACAGGGTAGCCGCGAAGCATCCTGCATAAATCAGCGGACCCCAAACAGACATTAATTGCATGACCTGAAAAAAATACGCGTTACAAAATTAAAGCGCCAAAGAATAATAACTGAAATAAAATATTATATTATAACAGTTAGTAGCATTTTGCGATCTTCTGGTAAAAATTTCAAGATAATTCTTCTCTTTTGTAAGTAAAAATTTTATAAACGGTGAACATTATATACAATTCACATCATATTCATATTACAATCTGTTTTGTTCACAGTTGCAAAATTAAATAATTTTGTTAATCAAATTAAATATTTCTGCAAAAATTAAAAAGTATACTACTCTTTAATTAGTTAAAGAGAATTCAGTGTCACAATCTTATATATTCTTTGCATTAATTTGCGGAAACATTTTCAATTAATATCAAAGCTTTAAAATACAGCTAAGATTAAAGATTTTAAATCTCTTAATACAAAAATTATCAATGTCTTGAATTTGAAAAAAAAAGAGAGAAAGAAAGTTGCAGTATATTTTCTGGTTAAATTTTTTATCTAAAAATCTATTAAAAGGAAAGATTGTGATAATTTCGATACACTATTATTTTCATTGCATATCATCGTCTTAAAATCTTACCGAGTAACTATTATGCAATCCATATTCGCATTTCTCTCCGGAAACGCATTCCACGATAGTATTGTTCACTAAACTACCTGCATCTCTGGCAGCTGCCGCACCGGCAAAGAAGACAAAAGTTACATAACTAAGCATAGAGATTAACAGGGCGAGAAGAGTTCCACTCGGTATACTGCTCGCTGGATCCTTCAAATCACCGGAGATATTGGCACCCGCTTGAATGCCGGTGACTGATGGGAAGAAAATGGCAAATACCGAGAAGAAGGTATGATTGTTGTTCTCAGAGTACCGATAGTCCGACCACAAATTGTCCATAAATACTTTCGCTAAACATATTATATATTTTTTGTTATAGATAAATCCATTTTATTACATAACATCATATGTATTTTACTATTATCGCTTTGTATCAAATGCATACTCGGCTTTATACCTACATGAAAAGCCTATGAAACCTTCCGCTTTTTGTTCCTTATTTTGTGGTCCCATGATGGTTCCAATCAAAAAATCGAGAATTGCGCCCAAGATGACAGCTATAAGGAAGTTTTGGGCCTAAACAAAAGTGCAAAGTATGTAAAATTGCTTACCAAAACGTAATTAAATATTTTATAAAATTTTATAAATTTACGATATATCTTTATATAATTTTTCGAGATAAAAAAGAATCTAATACCTTTGACTCCCATTCCATGCCGACCGCACAAATAAGAATCATAACGATAAGCGCTATTATACCGACGATTCTAATGTCATTCACGCTGTTATCTATAATCTTTAAGCCGTTTGTCTTCAGTAAATCGTTCAAGGAATCACAAAAACCGATCGTGTTCATCGAAGCTGCTACAGCATTCGCGCATGCGAATACAATACCAACCGATGCACCAAACTCCGGTCCGAGAGAACGAGATATAATAAAGTATATTCCACCTGTAAGCAAATTGATTTTATTCTTAAAATACATTTTTAAACAACGCATATAAAAAATTTTTTAATAAAAATATAGAATATTTTAAAACATTATTTAACCTCTATATATTTCGCATATTATATAATTTTTATATATAGAAAATTTATTATAATACCCTTTCACACAGGCAACGAATTAAATTACTTTTAAGGTCGAAAACATTTAAAATTAATTAAAGAAGTATATTTTACTAAGACTGTTAGATGCATTTAAAATAAATAATTGTTTAAATAATCGTCATTCTTCTAGATGGAATTTTTTATCTCTATTTTTTTCCTAACTATTTTCTACGTTAATATTCTGTCGTATTAAATATAATTTTTTCAACAAACAAGAAATATAGCAAAATTTATAGACGAAAATATAATTATATCTTGCCCATTTTAAAGACAAAACGGGCTCCCAATTAATTTGGATAAATAATTCTAAGACCGTTTTTTAGAAAGAGAGTTTGAAATAGAAACGATGTTTAAGAAAAAATTAAACGAATCAATTACGTCAAAAGTTAATAAATCTAATAATAAATCTAATTTCAAGATTCATGAATTTGACATCGCGCAAAGTGCACAAAACACTCTTAGCCTATTAAAATATAAAATTAATTTATGAGTTAAAATAAAAATTTGCCCTGTAGAATATAATTTTATCTCAAAATCGAATATATTTTCTTATATTAAATTAATATTTTAATAGTGTTTGTACGAAAATTTCTATAGTGTCTTACGTAAATTTTATAGTGATTATACACAAAAATTCATGAAAATAAAAATTTTAATTCTCCTGGGCTAATCTTTACTTTAACAAATTAAATATTAAATTTATATTTTAAAAGGCTAAGAATGTGTTTTGCACAATGTCAAATTCATGAATCTCGAAATGTATTAGATTTATTAACTTTTGACTATTAGCTAATCCGTCTAGTTTTCTCTTAAACGAGAACCGTGTAAAACCGTGATGTGCGCAATGCCACTCCTTTGAAAAAAAGAATTACAGAATACATTACTGTAACACACCTCCCTTTACTTCCCCATTAGTGCTAATTGCGCTGAGGCTAAGCGTCGTAGTGACGCAGACGACCGCCGATATTCCGATAATGACGAGGCTGTGCAGAATACCGGCCTGCGCGACTACCCACGAAAGTCGCAGAAACAGCATTACGCCCCATATGTTCAGCAAGCATGGTATGAGGACGCCTTGGATCCATCCTAATTTTATTCCAACGTGACCCTGCTGACCGGCGACGCTCCCGACCTGCCCGGTCTCGACGGCATTGGCGTCCTGAAAGCGATATTTATTTAGAAACACTATCTGCGTCGTGCAATTCGACCGAGCTGCACAAAAGATCAAATTACACATATAAAATTGTATTTAATAAATTAAACACAATTTATCGTGTCAGCATTATTCAAATATGTTACGTAAAAATATTTCGAAAAATAATTGAGATAATTTGGGTTGTGTGTTGTATGTGTCTTAAAGTAATCAGATAGCTTTCTCTCGGACTATTATGCCTTAATACACTCAAGAAGATATAGTATACGAAGATATCGAGATATAAATAAAAAAATCTTAAAAAAAATTATATTTGCCATTATTTATTCGTAGCAGTTACGAAATCATCTACATTTGTGTTAGGGAGATAATGTTCTATTATATAATATTTTACTTTACTTTATTCCACATTTTAGCTATATTACGATTATGACACTAATTTTATCGCCGCTCTTAAGCATGCAATAAAATATGTCATCAAATTTTTAATTTTTTCTTAATTTTTTCAAGTTCTTTATCTTTATACAATGTGTAAACATTATCAGTAACAATTTCGGGCGTCGCGTTGAAATATTTCAATGGCCATCAGATGCGGCGATTAAATCTCAGATTTCAAATTTCAGATCTGTTGATATCAAATTATTATGTAGTATTTGGCTATCTATTATCTATATCGACAATATGTGAGAAAATTTTTGTCATGACATAATTGCGTAAAAAAACATATAGAAAGAGAGGATGCATGCTTCTTTTAATAAGAGCCATCCTTCATTGAAAAAAAAACTATAATAATATACAAAATTAGCAGCTTCTTCTCTCTCAAGTTCTTAGATGCGTATAAGAACTCTACATCTATATGATTTTCTTATTCTCCTAGACGGATGTTTACTGCTGTGTAAACTTAATAAACTTGCTTCGCCTTGCTCGGTTTTGTTATCTCTACGACTTCGATCGTCTTCGAAATAGAGTAGAGAAATTAGAGTATACAGCGATTTTCTTATTAGCCACGAAAAGTTCAGATATAATATATTCTACGTATAAACTTTTTTAAAAGCTATCGCGCTTCTTATAAACAATTTTACCTAACTGTGACTAAAACTTTGCTTTAATATTTTTCATATATTTTGGTACTTCTTTAATAAAACAAAAATTTTACTTAAAGATTTGATTGTAGATATACGAGATACGATATAAATATTGATGTACACTGTTTTTAAAAGATAAAAAATTCATTTGTGCATAATATTGCATATTATTATTAATAATGACCAATAAATAAGTGAATGTTTTAAATGTATAGCAAAATTCTAAATATATTCTTCAAACCAGAAAAAGTTGGTAAATATTCAAATCTATTCGACCGATAAGGTCTTACCGTTGTGTAGCTTATATTATGATAGGAGTTTAAAATTACCTTGAAATAAAAGTTAATATATTAATATTTCCATTGAAAACTTTTATATTCGCGATAAAGTATTTTGAATATATGTGAGACCTCTCACCTTTATGAGATTTCCTTCGTGCAGAGTGCTCAGAGACGGTCTTTTCGCGCGACGGCTTAATCTGTAAAAAAGATCGTTGATATATTTTGATATATTAAAATTATTGTCATCAATCCAATTTATTCAGAATTGGACAAATTCTTTTCCGATAAATGTATGAAAAACGTAAATGTTAATTATTTCTTGATATCCAGAATAGGGTTGTGCAAAAAGTTGATGGTTTCCCAATATTTCGTTTTAAATGAATAAAATGTTGGAAATTGTTACGTTTTCGTGCTAAAACGAATAGACTGATATTTTCCAGAGAAAATTAATTAAACATTAAAAGTTTCTCTCTTTTCTTTAATTAAATTTGTGTAGCAATAATTAAAGAATATATAAATATAGAATTATAAACATCATAATAAACAAATATATTAAACAAACTCATATTAAACAAAATTATTGTTTAATTATTATAAAAAGTAAAATGCTTACTCTTCAAGCTATTAATTTCGATATATATCATCATAATTTAATGGTTCAATTTCAAAACTGTTATTTCTTTTATCAGTTTACAAACATAAATGTTAATTTAATAAATTCATACCTATAATGATCCAATCGTGGAACCACATCCCACAGTCCGCTCATGTTTAACGTCATTGTAGATCTCTTATTATTTTGCTGCAACTGTCCAATCATATCCTCTTCCGGTGGTTTGCTCTGAAAGCGACTTTCCATTTTGCCGTATCTGAAAAGAGCGTTTGACAAGCTTTGTTCATTTTCCGGCTGTTCTATGTATGCGAGTTATTATTCTCTTGTGCAGACAGCTGAATAAATTAAGACTAAGGAGGTAACACAATTGTAATGCAACTGCAATGTAACAAAGCTTGCAAAAAAAAAAAACTGTTAAATAAAAATAATTTATTTCGTTTGCGCGCTTTTATGTACACATACATATATGTATATTGTTTAATGTACAATTATAATGCTTATATGCATGACGCGTAATTCTGGAAATTAATGTTGGGCAACATTCAAAGCGCGATATGATTCAATATCGATCCGAAGGTCTTGTCAAGCGATAACTGGAACCGGAGATAGGGGATCCAAAAGTGACGGCCGAACTCCGACGGGTTAGCGCCCTCATCCAAGCGTAACTAAAATTATCGATAATACCGACCGAAATTATCGTTAATATCAATAATTTTAGTTCCGCTGTTACCGATATGAATATTTTTAATTCAGGATGATCCTGAGGACGTTTTGTGCTGTCTGGGTTATTAATTGATAAATTACCAAACTTTAATTCATGTTATAATCAACAAAAAGATTTTGCAAAATAAAGTTTTTATCGGTAAAACAGACCCTTTGGGATCCCCTTAAGGTCATATATGGGGGAGAGTCTTCTTCGCAGAAAATATTAAGAACATTTGCTATCAATCAATCAGACGGAGATCGGATACTCGCGATATGTATGGCTGTTACATTTTAATTAATTAATTTATACTATTGATCGGTCAAATAACTCGTGTTTCATACAACACACGTTACTTGAGTTTTACCGGAATCTATATAAATAAGATAGGTTATTATCAGAAAGAAGTTGATAAATCGCTGTTTTAAAACTGTGACATATATTTATGCAATGGCTGCACAAAGGATATTAACACTGCTACCATTACTCTCTCACATTCTTCGAATAGATATAATATATAAATGATAAATGATTGTATTTTGCGACATGCGAATTTTCGAGCAAATATTTGGCTACATTCCCAAACTTCAACATTTTGCGAGTTCGAAGATTTATCCGCAATATATGCGCGTACTATGCGATTTTCTGTGCTAACGCATTTGAAAAAGTTATAGCGATGTCTAACAGAATAATTAATGTATTAATTTGTATTTATCATTTAAAAATATCAATAACTTAAATTGATAATACATGAGAGAATAAATAATTATTTAGAGAGTAAAAACTAATATGATCGATTATGTTTCTAATTTTGATGCAATGCCAAGAATTTTACGATAATTATAGGACGCAAACAATAAATTACACGTATGTCATGTTCTCGATGCAACACGATCGATACTTTTTACGAGGTCGAGTACTAGACCGAGTAATTTAATAAAGGGAGGTTTCTAAAAGAATCTATCGACGAGACGCACCTCATTGAATGTTTGTTGACGTCAGGCACTTGTCTACGCGATAAATGTGAAATAATGTAATGGAATAATCTAGAAGAATACATCATTCACAGGAAAAAATTTCACTTTTTTCGGGATTATTGAAACATTTTAAAAATAATTGTTTTAAAAATAATTCGCAAAAAAATAGAATTATATACATCTAAGTTTATCAAAGTTCGATATCACACTTTAGAGAATTTTAATGATTTTTGAGTAGCAGTTCTTTTTATCTATGTAAATTCTATGATGTATATATCCAAGTTATCTTATAAAAAAATTATTCTTTTATAGATTTTAATAAAATTAAAATCGATTTTATCATAGCAAACTTTTACTTTGTATAGCTAAGTAGCATTTAAAAAGAAAGAAGAAAATTTGGCAGATTTAAACCATTTATATGTAATTTGCCGAGTTCTTTTTACAAGAAAAAAGGATAAAAGCATATTGTATAAAGAGATAAAAGGAAAAGAAGCTTAAAATGATGAAAAAAGAAATTTCTATAATGGGACGAATATAATTATTCTGAAAAAGATTTCGTAGAATTTGTATCACGTGCGATTTTCATGATTGATGCGAGTGTACATAATTATAATTCAATAAAATGGAAAACACGGTCAACGTGCATCGTAATTCGAAATCGATGATGAGCGCCCGCGGCGAAGCACGGTTGATTTGCGTCGGACTTATTGTCGCTTCCGGTCTGCAAAATGCATCAATGCGCGATGCCAAAACAAATAAATCCGCGAGAATCTCGGCTCCCGATGCTGCGCCGCCGAAGCCGCTTTCGCCTTTTGATATTCGCGATTTGATTTTTTACTCATCGACCCTTCTTGATAACGATGACATCAGGGTGACCATACATAAACGTGCCTCCCAGTTTCTCCCCTTATCACTCGACTCGAGGACACAAGACGAAGGGGCCATCGATTTATCTCTTTTGCATGACAGACGAGCAGATAATCGATCAAAATGATACGTCAGTCTTGCAGCCTTTTTTCGCATGATTAGATCAATTTATTGTGAAATAAAACCGTGAACGATAACGCATTTTCACGTGTATGTGCTGTTTTTGACACATATTTTCTCAGTAATCAATTTTCTGAAATATAATTTCTTTAGATGCAGAAAATATTTATGTTATGTTTCCTTTTTTTTTCTCGGCAAATGGCATAAGAAAAGCCTCGCATCACACTTTATTCAACATTCTTTTTTTGTTGTTAAATCAAATTGTTGATTAGCTATATTTGAAAAAATAAAATTTTGTTTGAAGAAATAAAAGCTACATATATTGTAATTTAAAAATTTATAATGCAAGTTTAAAGAAATTATATTTGCATTTTATAAAATAATTATCTCTGAAAATATCAGATCTATAAAATTGTGTCTTATATAATTATTATAATATGCATTGCATTAAAAATTTGATAGTATTTATGTAAAATGTAAACCAATCATATATATATGTATATATATA
>NW_021849016.1:146026-162868 GCF_003651465.1 Formica exsecta | reverse complement strand
ATATATCAATATATCAAATACTTCAATTATTTTTTAATATATTTAAAAATATGATAAAAAAATTATTTTATTTCTTAAAAGCTTTCTTTCTCTCTCTCTCTCTCTCTCTCTCTTTCTGTCCCCTCAAATATATATAATGAAAATGTATTTATTCAAGTGAGACTTGTATGTGCTCAATGATTAATGATAAAAGTTATAACTTTATACGCGTGCAAATTGTAATTGTTTATCCTAATAGAGATAGGATTGTACTTTATATGAGAAAAACATATTTTATGCGAATCGCAATCTATGATTAAAAATAAATAGTCATAAAAAAATTATGACAATTTCAAGCGAATTACAACATAAATTATTTTTGAACTGTTGACTCTGATATTTATGTTTATATCTAGAAAGTAGTGCGTCCGAATAGAAGAAATAATTCATTTTACGTATTTAAAAATTTATCTATGTATGTTAAATCTTATATGTATCTTATATATGTATGTATGTATTTACATATATGAGATTTACGATATAATATAAAATACTTGAGAAAACATATAGTATATAAATGGCAGAATAACACACTTTAATTAAGCTTAAATAACATATATAATATTGTGTGTTTGTGTGTGTGTGTGTGTGTATGTATAAAATATAATTTAATTAAGCTTAAATAACATATATAATATTGCATATATATGTATAAAATACATATCAGTTTATTAATTTAAATTATTATTTAAAATTTGATTACTGAAATAGATTAAAACTTGATAAAATTATTCATTACAATAAACAAAATAATTAAGATTTAATAAATTTGTCTCGGAATATATAGAATCCGAATAAATGATTCATTTTATTATACGTATTCAACAATTTATCTATGTTGTGTATTTATCTATGTATGTTAAACCTTCATAGATATCAAATAATCTATATTTAGTCAAAGAAACTCAAACAATAAAATCTTTCATTAAGAATTTTGTGACCTACATTATGTGAAATAAGTTGAGATTGGAAATATACAATTAGCTTAGACTAACAATAAGTTTGCTTTGCAAAAAAATGATAGAAAAAAATGCCGCAAATTATGAATAAAACATATCTCGTACTCAACTTGTTAAATAATGAGCAGAAGAAAGAAAGAAAAGAAGAAAAAAAAGCGAGGGACAGTTTAAAAAAGTGATTATCAAAATCTAATTAATAAATAGATTGGATATTAGATCAAGGTCTAATAAATAGATAAACCTAAATAACAGCCAAAATATTTGTAATACTACAGAAATACTTAACAATTTGGACAGATGCAAACATTGTACGAATAAATTTAATACGCTAATAGTTTTATAATTTGATAAAAGATTATTATAAAATATTACTTTGTGCATATTTCCAAAATAGAAATAGATTCAATATCTAGTAAAAATCGTAGACTTATAACTTTTTAAATGCTGTGTACAAATATTTGGATAAAATTCATGTAAATTAATGCTTTACAATACTTAAGAATGCCAGAATGCGTATAATTCGTAATTCGTGCAAAGCTGATAAGCTCAAACTGTCTATTAGTTGTGTTTGATGGAAACAAATTGAATTAAGTGATAGATATAAATTCCGAAGTAAATAAACTCTGGGGATCAGCCCAAAGTCTACTCGATCCACTTGTTGATTGCGTTTCATGAGACGCTATAATCGATTACGAGACAACTGTAAGTATAGAAGGGATGAAACAAAAGTCGATGATGAAATCGCGCCAAAATCACGGGAGAAAATTTTTAATCGAGACTCACGATGCAAGATCCGGTTGGAAGACTATGATGATGGAAATTTAACGATCACACACACGCGATCTGCGATGCGCCAAACGATCCGCGAGGATCTAACACGAAGCACTGAGCGTCGCGAAAACTTGAACCCCTCGTGGATCAAAACCCCTCAAGTATAGACATTAAAAGGAAGGAAGCATGCGTCGAATTTCCCTTTCCACGGTCGTTCACGCGCACCCACATGCTTGCGCACGCATGCACGAGCTCAATTCCGTACGCGAATGATTTATGCGACGTAATGTTTTTAAAAGAGAAATAAATCGCTATATGAACTCTTGAGTATTAAATTTTACCTGATATAACTCACTAGTGCAACTTGGTGGTATAACAAGATAGCACGCTCGAAACACTAGTATTGCTTTGGGAAGAGTTGAATGATCTGATTTTCTTTTGGAAACTTGGCGAAATTTATTTAAAAAGAAAAAGGGGTTTTCCCTCATATAAAAGTAGTTGTGATTGATTAAAAGTTTTTGAAGAGAGGATTCCATTGTAATTTTTGGCAACAAGGAAAGTTATTTGAGAAATAATCAAATATATAATCAAAGAAAAGAGATTTCATTTTCAGATAAATGCATTAAGATCCTGAAATTTTTTTAGAAAATTTCATTGGAATATTGAAAATTTATGGCTAGAGAAAACGGTAGAATTTATTACTCAAAGGACTCAAGAAAATTTAAAGGAACATTTGCGAAACCTTTTTTTGTATCCCATTATATGAATTAGGCCCATTATGAAAAAGTACAAGAAAAAGTAGAAATATCTCTTTATGGAAGACAATGTCAACGAAACTTGTCAGGGCAATATGTTAATTTTTAATGTTAAATATTTTAAGGCAAATAAATATATAATTAAGTCTTGATATAAAATTTTATTAAATACAAAATTAAATAAAGGATAAATTTATGTTGAGTTTGTACATAATTTGTACATTTGTACATAAATAAGAAAAAATCTATTAATATTTTTATCAATATTTTGAATAACTTTTCTTCTTAGATTTAAATAATAAATCTATCTTCAAAATTTTTCAACATGTTAATGTCAAATCAGCCATGTAAGAATTTTTTTATAAAAGCTATGAATTAATAATGTTTGAAGGGTTAATAGCTACGAAGCCGTGCGCATGTTCGCAAGCACGCGCGAACGCGCGAGCATTTCAGTTTGCGTGGGCGGCTGCGTGCGCGTTTCGTAAACTTCGACCCTCGACGATGAAGAACGAGGAAGGGAAAAAAAGAGGAAAGAAAAAGAAAAGAATGCGCTTTCAAGAGAAACAAGCGGTTTTCATCGCACTTCGTAGAATGCCGCGAACAGAATATCCACAAAACGAAATGAGAGAGACGAGAAGGTCGTCGCGGTGGTTCACTCTACATTTCGAAATCTTTTGACGTTTTTTAATGCGACAGAGATACGCGGAGAGAAGCACTTTACGCGTGTACGTGTATCTATGAAAAACCTCAAATCATTCAAGTCTTTTTCACACTCTAGAGATCCGCTCGTCGAGTTACTCTGACTTAAGAAAAAAAAAAATAGATAAAAAGAAAAATATGTGCACTGAATTCTCTTTCATAGACTCACTTTTGACGAAACGAAATTTTTTTTACACTCTAGAGATCCGCTCGTCGAGTTACTCTGACTTAAGAAAAAAAAAATAGATAAAAAGAAAAATATGTGCACTGAATTCTATTTCATAGACTCACTTTTGACGAAACGAAATCGCGACGAGATCTAGAGCTGTCATCGTTATCTCGCGAATCGTCAAAAGGATGACCGTATGATCGAATTCCGCGATATATAAAACTCTTAGAAAGTAACATTAGTGCAAGTTCAGTTAGACAAAGAATCAGAACACGTTATTATTATCTGTCGCCGATAATTCGATTTAAAGTTTTGCCGTGATAGATCAGGACCGAAGAAAACATGCTTGCTGAAGATTTTTCTCCCTCCGGCAAGAGATTCAATTCGTCATATCGTGTATATATCGGCAAAGTTGGCAGAAATTTTTATCCAATAAGCAAGAGCACATTATTTTACCGATATTTTGCTATTTCTGCAAAAGCGCGAATTCACCAAAAAAAAAAAAGGAAAAGAAATTATAATTCTTTTTCTCTAAAGATGAAAATATCGGATTTTTATAGAAACAAGTAACAAGATTCGAATTTAATATAAATTGTTTTGATAACAAATTATTTTTAAAAGATCCTCCGCTTGCTGTTTTTTTATGAAATTAATTTTTTATAGCTTATCCATATATCATTCTTATGGTATCTCACTCTTTATATTTCTGTATTTTAAATATTGATATCTGTAATCAACTCCACTAACTCGATGTACATTGCATTTCGTTTAACTGTTCATGTATATAATTACATCAGCAGAATTTCGATACCTACATCGATTGTATGCCGTTTAATTATCGTATATTTATCATCTTACTGTGTTGTCAGATATGATGACGTATGCTCAAATACTTTACCAGATCAAACTGATTCCGGTAAGATATATTACTGGCTAAAATCATGTCGATTCTGGTACGAGTAAATTCTTTTCTGCTGGCTTGACTGATCTTAATCCTATTCATGTATTTCCAGATATCAATCTTAATGCAGCAGCCTGCGGGGACGGTCAATTTGATCATCATACAGTTTCTAATGTAGTTTAATTGCGCGTAAATGATACCTAGTGCAATTGCGAGTATATTATACATGTAACATCCGCGTATTGTAAGAACGTATCAAGTATTATCATTATTATCGCAAAAAATATAAAATACAACGTAGTTAAATAATTGTCCTTCTTCGCAGAGCTAACAAAACTTATTCAAAGAATGCAATTAATACGTAAGATCTATTTATGGATGTTGGAAAATTGTTAATATCACACAGTAGTTAAATCAATAATCCTCTCTCGTTTGCTCTACAGACTGTATCGTAAGTACTCTTGATATGTCTGCTCGGCTTTACGACTCGTTTGCTCAAACGTATCATCGAAAAAAGGTACGATTTACGAACTTGCTCGTATACCGAGCAACAAATGCTGTATCGAGTGCCAGAAAATAAACTTGATTTTCTGCAGACGAGCCGCATCTAATACACTTATTTTTCTCTCTGTTTCATAAGCACGAGTAATGTATATACATCTTATTTCAAGAACAAAAAGACGCGCGGTTAAGAAACAGATCTGATGTGAAACATGCATCGCTAATAACGTTAAGTAACGCTATTGTTATCTGAAGCTAATTAAGAAGGTTCTTGTTTATAATTGCAAAAAGATATAGGACTTTTTCCAGCTGATCCGTTCAACTAATTGCATTTTTGATTTAGTACTATTTTTGGTCTAAGATACATACACATTGCTCTTTTTTCATCTTTATAGAACTGCTGTTAAAATAAACTGGTATATAATCGCTTTAGTAGTAAGCATGCAAAAATTTATGAGACGTTATTAAAATAGACGGACACACTTATGCATTCGTGTGTATATCTATGACACGAAATTTGTTAAAGTATCTAAGATAATGCAAATGGTGTCATTTACAGTATTTTGTTACGCTTAACGACAGTTTACTATGAAGTGTGTGCGACTGATAATCAAATCCACGGCCGCGCGCGACGACGAAATGATATATAGCTATAGATGTGCCTTGTTTTAACGTCCTTTTAACGAGTTTAACGTTATAGCGCGAATGCTGCGGAAGTGCTGATTTCCTTAATAGAAACAGGTGAGCTTAGCACGCCAGCTTTTACGTAAACCGTACTACTATCCGATATGATTTGCGTCATAAAGCAAAAGTAAATTGCAGAATGAAGAACTTTTACATCTTCTGCTTCTCTCAAAGTGCCTTGCGACAATTGTGCGATAAGATTTAAAAGTAATTAAATAAAGAATAATTTGAAGATTTGTTATTTTTTATTTAATTGTTATTATAATGTATCATCTTCCGATAAATATATTACTTACAAAAATATATTTGCTAAATTTGCGTAAAAAACATGAAACTTAATTTCCAAATGCTTAATCGACTAAGTAACGTTTTTGTATCCTAAAGCGAGTTAAAAATTTTCAAACAAACATTATTCTTCATGTAAATAGAAACAGATTGATTGCACGCGTCGGAAGTCTGTCGGAAGATATTCCGTGGGTAGATGACGTAGATCTGTCATGCAAACAATGTAGAGCACGATGGCTGTCAGTATGCAATCGACTCGCTGACTGCTTAACGTTTACGCAGTTAACGAATGGGCGAGCTTGTGAATTATGTTGCTTAAAGTCAAAAATATGATAATGACAAATGTAATGAAAAATAATTGCACGACATTCCGCACTAAATTTAGCAAAAGCAATATACAATGTACACGTGATACTGAAAAAAAGTAAAAAGGCAAAAAAAGTCTATCGCGCTACATATTTATGAATCTATTTATAATATATTTATGAAATTCTGCGCTTTTTAATTAAGTAAGATTGCGGTTTTTTAAAATTATATAGCATTTATATTCTTGATTAATGTCTCCATAGAACGAAAAGGCAGTTTAAAAATTAAAAAAAAAAAAGGAATGACAATATACGGCTTTGTGCAAATTTCTCTTATCTTAAGAGAAGTATATTTTTATTTTAAAGTTAAACTTGTATATGATGCAAGCCATTTGAGTCATTCGTTAATTACCAGGCAAAAAATAGGAAAATTTAACGGCAACGCGATACTTCTTTTATATACACATATTTAGTAAAAATACGTATTTATAATATTAAATTTACGCAAATTTACCTAATCGTGATTTTAATTAATCTTTGTCTATGTTAATAGCATATTTTATCGTGAAAATAAATGTATATATATTCTAATATACGTAATAATAATTTGTAAAAGAAGACAATAAGAGATTTTCAAATTACACAGATATTTTATATACACACAAACATATATACATATATATATATATATATATATATATTTGTTGGGTGTAAACATTTTCTAACATCCGCGTATTGTAAGAACGTATCAAGTATTATCATTATTATCGCAAAAAATATAAAATACAACGTAGTTAAATAATTGTCCTTCTTCGCAGAGCTAACAAAACTTATTCAAAGAATGCAATTAATACGTAAGATCTATTTATGGATGTTGGAAAATTGTTAATATCACACAAAAGTAATAAAAAAGGAAATTATGAAAATATTATACTGACAAAATAATATATAATAAAGATAATATTTAGAAACGCGCAGAAAGAAACACGATATGTGGGGTGTGTAAAGCATCTTAAAAATATCTTAAATTAGAAATGAGATCAGCGTCTTTTCAAGAACGGTTGTAATTACTTGGAAGACCAGTTAATGGAGTTTGAAGAGCATTTCATCTCGCATATTTGATGCAATTAATATTAATACAATTCCGGAAATACAATTACACACGTGCGAAGAAATTGAGTTGCATCAAGTCTAAAGGGAATGAGAAGAATTTGACAAATCGCCAATACTTAAAACTCCAGCATTCAGCTGGCACGATATAATTATTGGCTGGCGAATAGATGGAAGTTGTACATGTCATTTCGAAAGTATATGGGTGATTCACCGCGTTATTTCATTGTAAAAATCAAAACTGCGGTCACGTGGATATAATTCGGCTTACATTTGGCGAAAGATATCATGATGATTCACGAGGTATCCATCAAATCTCGAGACCATTCGGTAAAATTCTATCACTCATTCTTATTATAAAATATATTTATAAAATATATTTCCTGAAGCTCTGGCTGTATATATTCTCTTGGATTTATTTTAGATTTATATACATATCACGGATAATATATACTTATACCTTATAGCCTTATATCAAGCCTGCCCAACCTGTCGATCGATGTGTGACTGTCGATCACATTTTAGTAAAGAGTGGGCAGGCCTGACTTGTGTATGAAAAAATTTCGGGATTTGAAATGTAAGTCGTAAATAATGCAAATGATTCATCCATCATCCGTCGAAATTTTTTGCGTCAAAAACACTGCGAAGCAAACTTTGCTGAAAAGAAATTTCCGTCGTTTTCTTATTTATAATTAACTAATTGATCAATCGATTATATCTTCTCTAAACTTTAATAGAATCTTCGAGAGCGCAGAATTTGATTTAAAATTAAACGTCTAAAATCAAATCGTCCAAACATTTTCCGGTTAATGTATGTTATGAGCAATTACAAAATTTCATGTTAAACTATAAATCCCAGAGTTTTTTTTAAATTTTTGTGTGATTAGTAATAGTGCATCGAGTTATTGCGGGGAAAGACCGTATAAGATGCTGCTTGTTAACATCGTTTGAAAATTAGAAGTACGAGTATGTTCTGAGTAGGCACGTGATCTACCGAGAAGGCTAGTTATAGCTCGCGTGGCATCGGAAATGCGCGGAAATCCGAATTAACGACTCAGTTGCGAAATCGCGTCACACAATTTGTTTCCGTGTGTCTATGTGTATCCATCGAGATTAAAGATTTTTCGCCGTGATTACTTTACTTTATTACGCAACAATCATGATTTACATAACAAAACAAAAGTATCAATTTAACAATTTATCACCTTATATTAGAAAAACTTAAAATTTCTTAATTTTTAAAGAACGAAATGGTTATTATATTAACAGCTTTATTTCTAGTTGCAGAACAATTGTTAATTATGTTAAAATAGCTAATATCTATGTGTATGTATATTAGTAAAATTCTAATATAGATATATTAGCTAAATATGTTAGACACAAAAACACATAACAGTTATGTAAAATCTGAAATAATAGATAATTATGAATTATTTTGTATGTGTGATTCTCACTCTCTCTCTCTCTCTCTTTCTCTCTCTCTGTCTCTTTCTCTGACTGAAAATATGAGTGTTAGAGTATTAGCAAAATTTCTGGTTAAATATCACAAAGGGAGATATATAATCGAACAAAGTTGGTTCATTTATCGATCGTACCTCGTACCTCATGCACTATATATCCCATTGCCATAATTGCGCCGCCTTAATTCAAGCTAAATTGCCTACCTTGCAATTACTAAATCGATAAGCTGCAACGCCAACACGAGAATAGGTGGAAGTGTAATTAATAATTAAACATTTAAACTATCTCAAGCGATTGAAAAGTTTCACAGCCAATATAAGAAATCAATTATTGCGACATTATCTTATTGATAATCAGCAATAAATAATGCATGTAAAATAATGTGTTGCATAAAGTTGCATATATGTATGTATATATATGCATGTTATAAAAAAACCGTATTTATAGAAAACATTTTCTATGTATTGTGATTCGTGAGCAGGAAGTCGATGATATAATGAATTCTTGCCTTATCTTTTGTATCGTCATCATATCAAGCATGCAGGAATAGCAGCTCATTCGCATTATATTACATCACATCTGTAACAATTAAGTTATAACAATGTTGCGTCGTTTACACGCAAGTTGTATTTACTCTTATTTGTGTTGAAGATTGTTTTCTTGCGATAATAAAATCATAATCCATTATTGTAATAAACGCGGTTCTGTGAATAAACTTGATTATTCTACGTAAATTTTAATTACTTCCCGTCCATACAATTTTCCGTAGAAATTACTAGTGCTTTTGCTGCAACAAAAACACGAAACAATAACATAATTCTGTCGTGTATTCTAAAGAAACAAAATTTTGCTTTGGGTCTTTTATCTTAAAATTATAAGAAATAATTTTTCAGATTATATAAAAACCACTATGCAATAACTTTTTTTTATATACGGGATGTCCGGTAAAGATTGTGCCAACGCTTGTGAGCGGGTAGAACACAGTAAACTAAACAGAAAAGTCCTGTAACATTTTTTTCTATAACGCTTAATAAAGGAATTATTATTGAGTAAAATCTGCCAATCAGCGCCGACTTTTAGCCGTGCGCCTAGTGGTGTGCGTGAGCGCTCCGTCGCTACGGCGGCGCACACCGACGTGCGTCCAGCTAAAAGTCGGCGCTGATTGACCAGACTTTACTCAATAATAACTCCTTTATTAAGCATTATAGAAAAGAATGTTACAGGACTTTTCTGTTCAGTTTACTGTGCTCTACCCGCTCACGAGCGTTGGTACAATCTTTACCGGACACCCTGTATATGTATCAATAGCGCAGGGTTGGGTAGTAACTAGTTAAAAAATTAAAAGTTAAGTTAGAAAGTTGAAATAGTTAAGTTAGGAGGTTGAAAAGTTAATAACTTTTAATTTAATTCAGTTAATTTTAAACGTGTTAATTTTTAACTTAAACTAGTTACTTTTAAATGCGTTAACGTTAACTTATAAATTTTTTTCGTACAAGTTAAAGTTTTGTATCTTTGATAGTCGAAAATAATCTGTTTATTAATAATTATAATAATATAAGACAGCATTAAAACGTGCGTTTATAAAATACAACACAACGATACCATCTTCAGCACACATAAAGCGTATGTTTAGTGTAGGTAATTTAGTATATGATGACTTAAGAAGAAAAATAATGAACCATAATTTTGAGATGACACTTTTATTAAAATTTAATAAATATTTTTAAATTGTTTTAATTTATTGTTAGAGTATCTAACAATTAAAGATAAAGATGTGAGTTAATTTTTGTTTAAGTAACTTTTAAACTTAGTTAGTAAACTTAATTTTTGAGTCATTAACTTTAAACTTAACTTAGTCAAACAAAAAAATTAATTTACCCAACTCTGAAATTGTGGAATAATTCGCGATTATAATTAATGATACATTAAATTGGGAAAATCCGAATAAAATACAAAGTTTCATAAATAATCGTTATCAAACAGATTAAAAAATTATCTTTGTTGCATTGCAACATTAAAAAAAATTTGCTTGTAAACAAGCGAATCTCGCTCATACGGCACGTACAATTTATAAAAGTTAAAAAGGTTTATAATTTTTTGAAAATCAGTTTACTGTGCTCTACCCGCTCACGAGCGTTGGTACAATCTTTACCGGACACCCTGTATATGTATCAATAGCGCAGGGTTGGGTAGTAACTAGTTAAAAAATTAAAAGTTAAGTTAGAAAGTTGAAATAGTTAAGTTAGAAAGTTGAAAAGTTAATAACTTTTAATTTAATTTAGTTAATTTTAAACGTGTTAATTTTTAACTTAAACTAGTTACTTTTAAATGCGTTAACGTTAACTTATAAATTTTTTTTCGTACAAGTTAAAATTTTGTATCTTTTTGATAGTCGAAAATGATCTGTTTATTAATAATTATATAATAATATAAGACAGCATTAAAACGTGCGTTTATAAAATACAACACAACGATACCATCTTCAGCACACATAAAGCGTATGTTTAGTGTAGGTAATTTAGTATATGATGACTTAAGAAGAAAAATAATGAACCATAATTTTGAGATGACACTTTTATTAAAATTTAATAAATATTTTTAAATTGTTTTAATTTATTGTTAGAGTATCTAACAATTAAAGATAAAGATGTGAGTTAATTTTTGTTTAAGTAACTTTTAAACTTAGTTAGTAAACTTAATTTTTGAGTCATTAACTTTAAACTTAACTTAGTCAAACAAAAAAATTAATTTACCCAACTCTGAAATTGTGGAATAATTCGCGATTATAATTAATGATACATTAAATTGGGAAAATCCGAATAAAATACAAAGTTTCATAAATAATCGTTATCAAACAGATTAAAAAATTATCTTTGTTGCATTGCAACATTAAAAAAAATTTGCTTGTAAACAAGCGAATCTCGCTCATACGGCACGTACAATTTATAAAAGTTAAAAAGGTTTATAATTTTTTGAAAACATCACACACACACACACACACACGCATTAATTTAAAAGCATAAAGTATTGCTATATGGCGCGATCGCAATTGGGACAGGAAATGCAAGTAAACGTTTACGAATCTCTTCAACGGCGTACATGTGGCCGCCGAGATATACTTACACATTTTATACGTTTTCGAGGGGATTCTAAATAAAGCAGGCGGAATTCATCAGGTCACTTCCTTCGTTCATGGTCTACCAGATGGTAATGCTCCCATGTGTACACTGATGATGCATAAATACTTATGTCCATATAACATACATTCTTTCAGATAATACGTATTGTATACAACTAATAGAACTAATAAAATATCTTATCTGCAATATAGTCTTGGCTGAACAAATAAACAAGAACATTAACTCGTGGCAATATTTTATTTCTTATTTGATAGAACAATTTTTTAGTATTTAACATCTTTTTTGATCTGTTATATGTTAAAACAAACATAATGTTGTGTCTGTGTGTGTGTGTGTGTGGGTGTAGATGGATGGGTATGTATGCGTGTTTGACATGCGACAATCTTATATATTTTTTTCAAGAAATGCGGAATAATAAGTAAAAATAATATGTAAACAATATTTATCGAATTATTATATAGAATAATGTATAATAATTAATATACATTAATTAATCAGCAAAAAAATTAATTAATATATATTAGACAACTTAAGTAATATGCATTAAGTAAAATTATTATATACATATAACGTTAGTGTAATAGTTAGTAATATAGTTAGCTCTCTAATACACTAGTCTATTTTTCAATATTATACTGGAAATTAAAACAGCATTTATAAAGCATAATTTCTAAATGTAAGGATAATTAATATATTTAATTCAGAGACGTAAAATACAGAGTTAATACAGAGATGAGTAAAATATTGTAGAATCGTAAAATAAAATTTAATTAAATTATATTAGTTAATTTAAATCAAATGACAAATTGCTTTGCAATTATATGTATCTGGTTTAATCATATTTAATGGGTCCATCACTGTTTAACGGAATAATGAATTATCTAATGACATACTCTCTCTCTCTCTCTCTCTATCTATCTCTATCTATCTATCTGTCTCTATCTTTTTCTCTCCTTCATTTGCTCTCGTGTCGATTTGCCTCGCTTCTGGAGGCTAATTATTTATCGGTCATGCAATCGACGTATCATGTACTATTCCAAATGGCGTGTTTAATATTTCTCTGAATATAACGCGTCTCTCGAGGTTGCAACTCATTAACTAAAACGTTGCGTACGCAACGAAGATAATGCAGCCTATTAGCACTCAATTTGTCGACTCGCGTATCATGCTGCACTCGTACTAATAATTTTGTTACTGTAGTCTACAATTCCAATGACGCACACACGTGAGACATATTAAAAAAGAACTGTGCGTTTTTTTTTCTTTCTTGTATCTTTTTGGGATTTTTATATTCCATTTCGAAATAAATTTAATGACCTGTAATAAAAGACCTGAATAAGAATATCAGAATAATTTATTCGAGAATGCGCGTTAATGCGATTTCTTTTCTCTGAGAAAAATGTAAAATTTAATTAATGTTTTTTCTCTCTAGTCTGTTTGACAGAAAAATATCTACTCTGCAACAGTCCGAAATGCATTCTTTCAAACTGATAAGTCCAATCTTTTTGTGTCAATCCCTCAGCCTTGCTCGACTTTTATTACGCTAACACGATGTTTTCTTGATTTCGGCAAATGACTTTATTATCCCCCATTAATATGATGCTCAGTATATACGATGGTTTAAGTTAAATTCCATCAAACTTCGCCTTTACGGGCTTTAATATCCCGATTTGTTTCTTTGCATGCCGAGTCCGTTCGTCACTTTTATGGGAGAACCATCATGGGATAACATACGAAATATATCAGTATATCTCGATTTGCTCGACAAAATTATTTATAAAATAAATAGAACAGTATATATGTAGAGAGAGATAATCTAGATTAAAAAAAAAGGTCTCTACAGCAACTTGATAACATTTTGCATGACGATACACGTGTGAACAACTCGGCTGTATAAGTCTTAAATAAAATCACAGCTATACAATCCGTCTGGACATTATCCTGAATTCTGCTTATGATTGAGCGGAAATTGGATCTACCGCGTTCTCTAAAGCGCTTATCATCGTTGACCTCGAGCACGTGTGTGAGTCATCTAAATTATTATATCCCGTGGAAAATCCGTAGTAAACGGTAAGAGAAGGTAGCAAGACCGCTTCGAGGAGGAGGTATACACGTGCTCGAGGCTCGTTTGTAGAGAATCGATTGACACACCTACGATTAAATAAGAAAGGGGGTAATCTTTTCAATGAGGCCAAGTGCCATTCCGTCCCTTGCTTAGCTCTCGACTGTGGTGGGTGGATATTGCGATCGATTCCACGAACTTTTGTTTGTAATTGATGTCCCCGCGAAGGCAATAAATATTCGTGCTTTTATCGTTGCTGTCTGAAATTCTGTGAAACGATAACGGTTACGATGACGTTAGTTTACTAATGTGTAACCGAAAGACCCTATTGATTCTCATATGAGCATGAAATATGCCTAATTAAAATTTAATGTGACGGCCTGCAGAGTATATTCATATTCTCAGATATAAAAATCGCAATCGCAACATCACTTCTATTTTTTTATTAATTTATCGTTATCAGATTAAAAATATTTTGTTTTTACACTTCAAAATATAAGAATTCTATTATATATTTATCTGTTTTACCTGTAATTTTTTCGTATCAAAAGATAATATTCTACGAGAAATTCTAAGAGAGAAAATATGAACAAAGAAAAGAAAGCAATTTAACTTAAACAAAATAAATAAAAGGAACACTTGCAATTTGCTCTAGACTGTCGTCCAGACGGCGCAATTACTAGAGAAGAAAAAAAAAATTGCCAGAGAGCTGCTGTAACTACGGGACACGTAGTCAGCAGTCAGGTGATCGATTTTGCATTCTGAGAAATCTTCATTTACGACTGGAAAACTCGCGAGTCTTCGCACACAAGCCTTCGTTTTCTTATTCTTTGCAAACAATGATTTCTCGAATGTGCGCAACTGGCATAGGCGCGAACAAGCCCGGACATCTCGAGATCCAACAGCCACGATCCAGTTAAAGCCAGTCGGATCCAGCCGATCTGGTAGACCACCTGGAATGTCACACGGTTTCGAATTCTAAAGTACCTCCGCTCGTACAAAATACAGTATGCCAAGGATAACGGATTAAATGCGCTTAAAATAATAATAAAGAAAGAATTAAAGTTAATCGGACGAGATTGCAGAATAAAGAAAGATTTTAACTCTTCCACATACATGAGAGTAATAATAAGAATTATGTTAAGTAAAATGTATATGTGTGATATATGTGTGCGTGCAGCTATTTCTTCAAACATCTCTTTCAATCCAATATTTCTGATCAGTTGTCCTCCAAAATCTCTTTAGTCTTTCTCATTTAATTATTAAAATAATTAAATGCATAATTATTAGCGAAATATTTTCACAATATTTTCGATATATACAAGTAAAATATTACGAAATAATTTCTAAATCATTAAGACCAATTAAATCAACATCGATTCATCATTCTTACATTTCTTACAATTAATTAAAAAACATTTTAAAAAAATATCTTTCTCTTAATAATATTTCTAATAAAAAGATATAGCATCAATTACAGATTATAGTATAAATATGGAAACAAAATTTTTAGTTAATTTGATTCATCATTTAATATAAACGTTCTAACACAATCGACGTTTTGATATCGATTCGCTTCGATCTGTTTCGAGTGTTTCGTAGGATATCCTTTTTGTATCTCTTGCACGTGTCGTATCCGCGATTTTTTTTTTTTGCTGGAACACTTTAAGAAAAAAGGCGTGGAAGGTCTCCGACGTCACAAGGAGTATACCGAATGAGGCCAAACTCTGCTGCGAAGAAAGAATGATAGTCGATCGATAGAGCAACACGTGGTTCAGGCGTAGCAATGTTTACCATAGGGATAAAAAAGACGAAATCTAATCCCGTATAAGACTTAGACAATTGTCAGGAATATTGCGCATCGCGCTGCATAACACACGTAAAATTATGACTGTGTTTATAATACTGTTATAATTCGACATTTTTCTTCCTGACTTTTCACGCTTTAAAAATATGATTTTATGCGGAATCAAGTTTCGACAATAACCGCAACAAATGATTAAAATTTATAATAAATTTATGATAAAAAATCTTAAAAATTTATAATATGTTATATATTATATAATTATTGTTTTTTACGATAGAGAATCTTAATTGATTTAATATCAATTTCAAATTTGGAGTCTCATGATCAATTATTATTTTAGCTTTTTGAAAAATATGAATTACATTTTTCTCGAAAAATAAAAATGTAATAAAAAAATATATCTTAATAATAAAAACAAATTATTGCCAATAATAGCAGCAATAGGCTCAGGATAAGAACAATCAAGTGGCAGATAAGAGTCAAGGCGCGGGTATCGGTGCGCGAATTTATTATGTTAAATTTTATTAACTAATGTGCATTAAAAATGTTTGTTTCGGATCGTTTTTTGGTTCAAAATACAATCATATTGTAAACCACTGACGATATACATGTGGCAATGGCGTTTTAATGTTGTCCACTTATTTGTATAGATTCCACGCGGGTTTTAATAAGCCTTTTTTTAATTATTAATTTTAATTTGAAGTTTGACTGCAACTGCAAGTGTTGTGTATGTTAAGTTTTAAAATTCCAATCTAATCTTTATATACTTATATCCATGCTGAAGATGAACCAAAAAACGGTCTGAAACATACATTTTTAATGCACATTAATTAATAAAATTTAACAATAATAAGTTCGCGCACTGATACCCGCACCTTGACACTTACCAGATCTTACCAGACTCTTACCTTGACTCTTCCCACTTTATTGAAATTATTGCCATTTTAACACACAAAGTTGATAATGTTGCATCAACCTAAATTGTCGCATTAGCGATTCTATATATAAACGCTGAATGTACTTCACGCATTATCATGTTCTTCTTCTACGTCGTTTTTATACCTTTTCCCGTATTTGCAATAAATGCCAACTCGTATTTAGAATGTATATTGTCGCAGTTAAAAATAATATATTAACTGTACATTTCGACAAACGTTGAAAATACGGAAGTATATCGTCAGACTTTTTCTATAT
>NW_021849016.1:138582-145491 GCF_003651465.1 Formica exsecta | reverse complement strand
TGTAAAATAATATAATATTTTTATATGCTTTTTTACGCAACATAAAGAAATACAGATATAATAAAAAAAATACTGATAGATACACTGGTGGAGAGAAAAAATATTAATATTAATAAAAAAATATTGATAAAAATACGGCAAACAAAAATATGTTTATGCATATTATATGATCCTTGAAAAAACATATCCCGAAATAAAAATGAATCTTCTGATGAAAAGAGCGCAAAGAAATAGAAACAAATTTCTTCTTTCACGTCTGCAATACGTATTTTATTCAACATAATGTATAATGGTTTAACTGCATTTTTGGCACCTAATAATTACAAACTTTTTATTAAGCTAACTGTTTATCTTATTTCGTTTTGATATAATTATACATAACATAATACAAATATATATATGTTGCATAAATTAAAATATTTATCCAATAGCTACGTAGAGAGAGTTAATTGATTATATCTGTATTTCTTTATGTGCGATAAAGAGGAGCGCTTACAAATTTTTAGTTAATATTTTGCAACCGTTTCTCTGACCTATAAATAAGTAAAAGTAAATATTGTAGAAATGTTGAAATAATACTTTTCGCATTCTTTCTCATATTTCTATTTTTTTATCCGAACAAAGTATTTTAAATTAGTTAGTTTCTTCCTGGAAAAGAGAAATAAATGGAACTTTGATATTTGAGAAATCTTCTCAAAATCTCTTTTCCAATAATCAATGATGAGATGTAACATAATCTTCATTATTTGCAACATATGCGATGATTTTAACATACAAAAACTCAGGGTTGGGAAGTAACGCGTTACTTGTAACGCCGTTACCGTTACAGTTACTTTTTTTCGGTAACTGTAACGGTAACGGCGTTACAAATTTTGTTTGTAACGGAAAAAGTAACTTTGTTACATTTTTCGGTAACGAGTAACGAATTTAAGTTACTTTTATCGTTACTTTTTTTACTCGGTATAATTTTCATACAAAGGAAAATATATAATTTTCATACAAAGGAAAATATTGATAAGACTGTTGGAATGCAGCATTACATGAAAACTACTGAAAACTCATTTTGGTATCTTGTTTCTTTGTAAGACAATGTTTAAAAATTTTTAGTGTTTAATTTGATCTTGTTTAAAAAAAAATTGTATGTAAAGTTATCGTTATATATAAAAAAACTAACGGAAATAGTAACGACTCGTTATTTTTTTAGTAACGATAACGGTAACAAGTTACTTTTTAAAATTGGTAACGAGTAACAGTAACGAGTTACTTTTTAGAAAAAAGAACGGTAACGGTAACGAGTTAGTTTTATAAAGTAACTTTCCCAACCCTGCAAAAACTTCAAAAGTACAAACATTAAACTAATAACTATTGCTAAATTAATCTCTCAGTATCAAATTTGGTAATGCAAAAACGATTGTTAAAGAGCTATATCTTTGTTTCATAATCCGACATACATATATTTCGATTTAATAATAAATAAGATATTATCTAATAAAAGACAATAATATATTATCTGATATAAGATAATAAGATTTTATCTAAATATCAATCATTAACGATACGCAATAAATTGCGCAATTGACACAATCTCATATTATATATATAATCCAGAACATAAATAAAATTCTTTATTATACATTGCTATTACAAATTAATACTACTCACAAGGATTTAAAATTTATAGTATTTTTGGGATATTTTCACAAGTATTTCGATAAGACTTTAAAATGTGGGTTTTTTCTTTTGTTACAAATTAATATAAAGCACTCTATGATTTAATCCTCGATCATATTTGTATAAAAAGATTCGTTCGTTTTTGTTCAAGTCTGACATATTACATATTCGACATATATGTCGAATATATCTATATGGAAAAATCATAATAAATTATTATAATTTGAATCTAATGTATTATTTAATATCTGTACAGGATCTTTCGTAAAATTTGTATTAAATACGAAGTAAAGAGAATCATAATAAATGTTCTTTTTTTATCCATTTTCAACTTTAAATAACAATCATACAACGGATTCGAAAGTTGTCTCTGATTTCACCAAAGATTGAGCTCCTTTGACAAACTTTATGATGCAATCTGTATAATATTGTTTAGAAGTTTGCTGTGTTATATACGTACGTGAAAATCTCAAAACTTTATATATTCAATATGTATTTATATATATGTGTGAATGTGTGTGTGTGTGTGTGTGTGTGTGTGTGTGCGCGCGCGTGTATGTGTGCGTATATATGTATAAAATAAAACATTACCTAGTTAGATATATTATTATTAAGATATAAGAATTATACCAGCATATATATAGACTTATTGAATGATTATATTTTATATATTCGAAGACATAAAAGCTTATATAGCTTTTGATTTTGACTTATTATTAGCTTGGTGTATATCAATAAATATCTCTCTTGTACACAAAAGATTAATACGATTCTGACATTTTTTCTACATAATAATATATTTATTATTATATATAATATACTTTATGTATATATAATCGTGGTCCAAGATATGCATATTCTTAAAGATCGGCTATCAGATAAGTATTACTCGTAAGAATATCTTTTGTAACGTGTCTTTCGGTTCGTAAAAATAACGTGACGTTAGCCTATAAATTTTTTTTCATACTTCCATAATTCTAAAAATTCATCAATTAAAATTGGAAGTGGTATTATTTTATACTTTGACATTAATCGTTGAAATTGCAATTGCAAATAACATCATCGCAGATACGGCCGTTATAAACATAATTAACAATAGTATTTGATAGCAATTTTTATTATTCCAGTAATAATAATGGAACAATTACGATTATATTATTTATAGACAATTAGTCATTTAATGTAAAAGACATAAAATACATCTCTAAAAATTTGACATACGACAATCCATCACGCTAGAGATTAACTGTGATGCTTATGATATTAAAAATTATAATATTATGATGTTCCTTTTGAGGACATACACAGTGATCGATCATGAAAACGTACGATATAGATACATATAGTCCTAAACACGCCGCTATTCATAAAAGATACCCATCCATTAAATCAAATATTGGCATAGTAAAATTATAATTGCCTGTTTTTAACATTTTTTTTACCATGGAAATAATAAAATAAAAATAAAACTAATTGATACAACAAATCGATAAATAACATTGATAGATCGTTAAAATTAGTTGCTCAATAATTTACTTATATTTGGGAAACACATCAAAATCAATTCTATTCTTTACTACAATTATTACGAAGGATCATAATCCAAATAAAGCTTTCTTATAAAAATATATAGTGACTAATATATAATTATATACTAACTACTTTAAATACACAATTGGTACATTGCACTTGTGGACGGACATTTTTATTTCCAGTCCGTACAATTAGGCTCGCAAAAAAACACTGGTACTTCTTGGCCTAAAAAAACAATGATTAACGAATATTTAATATATATATATAAATAAAATCTCTCAAGTGGGTCAATTAACACAATTGTCGAAATAATCGTTGACACTCTACGTATGTATTTACAATTATAGAGAGCAACACATACACACACATACAGATCACGAATTGAAACATACTCTGTACAATAAACAACAACAATAACAATAATAACAAAAAATACTTATTGATCTGAAGAAAAACAAAATCAGCGCTTGCGATGTCTAAATTTTATTATGAAAACAAAATGATTTTTCATAACTGTTATTAAATTTAGTTGTTATCGAGGATAATTATTATATAAGCGATATATCATGCCATATACACACGCACACGACTTTTCGCGCTTGATATATTACTCTAAAATATTCCCAAATTTTCTCTTAACACATTCGATCGCAATACATCTATTATGTAAGATTGCTAGAAAATAAGAAATATTATTAATCTCAATATTAAAATTCCAATCAAAATTATCTTTCCTTCAGTTTTGGTTTCCGATATTTCGCAAACATTGCGAGTCACACAGTGAGTAATATCGACATAAAATTTTATCATAATCTTAGGAATATTAAAAATATGGTCGTTATTTAAAAATCTAAAAATCTAAAAAAGGATTCTCTCTTTGAATATCGAGATATGTTAAATATTTAAATTTTACAATATACAAATTCAATATATTTTAAATACGTTTAGATTCACGTAAATCCATACATATAAATGACCATAAAAACCTCTGTTTTTTTTTTACAACAACAGAGATATCTTTGGATATTCTTAAAATTTGCGGAAATTTCGACAGAATCAGCAGTGAAACGAATTGCGCTGATTTTAACAAACTTATAAGTAATCCACATATATCACAAATTAATTTCAAGTTATGAAATTAATAAGGCTCTAAAGTGAAAATCACAAATTAATTTCACTTCGCTACTTTAGGTAACATTTAGTTCTTTGTAAGTCCAGTTTGTCGCTACACATATAACAATCAGTATTCTAATAAAATACACATCCACCCTGTTTTATATATATTTTTTTAATATTTCGTAATCACTATTTCGTTTTATAGTTTACGCATTTCACAAAGTCCTTTTTTTCTCTTTCGTTGAGAGCGCCTCCGAGATATTAAGATGCCCCCTCTGACCTTAAATTAGGTGACATTTGGCATATCTTGATAATTCAACCAGCGGTCAATCTGTCCACTTTTTTTATTAGCGGAGGAATTCTTTTCGCATAAAGTAAAATCTTTCGATTTAGCATATGCACACACATTATCCGCTAATCAGACATTCTAGCCAGTTTCATGGGTATTCTTGTATATACTTCACGTCGATTCCAGCACGCCGCCGGCGAGTTTTGTCGCGTACAGATTTAGTGCCTTCGAAAAAGAAAATTCCATTTCAGATTATAGGGCGAGGACGTCATGAGAATTCGATCATGCATATAGATTAAGTTATTTTCTGGCAATTAACGTATATATGCTAAAAGTAACGAGAATACTTAATTTTGAATAAACTGCACCTATTGGTATTTATCTGGAGTTTTAAATTAATGTCATTTTTACGCATTTTTATGTCATTTTTTTCAAAAAATATAACAAAGATAATTTTTTTCAATAAAATTCTGTACTTTTCTATAAATTTCTTGTATATTCTAGGATTCTTTTATCAGACTAGAAAATGAATAATCCATCCAATTTTTTTAATAGAAACACTTTTCTATCTTTTTTATTATATATTTTTCATGTAAAATAGAGTATTAAATAAATTCCAATACTTATTTGTAAGCAAAACAACTTTTAATAAATAACAACTTGATGAATACTTTAATAGAAACTTTAATAGAAACAATCACTGCTGACCAGAGCTTTAACTTGCGTCCTCGTAAATAAAATCAAACATAAACAATCACCTTGTATATGAAAGCGTATTGCTCCTTGGTTTGAACTGCACCGGCACGATCTCTCCTGATGGTGTAAACGACCCTCGGAACATCCACGGTCCTTGTAATCTCGTATTGTCTAATCCCTAGGTCGAGGGCTATTAGCGTGCCAGTGCGCCCTGTGCCGGGACTGCAATGGACCACGATGGGTCCGGGGCCGCCACGCTGGAGTGCTCTCGCTTCGAGAAGCACCGCTATTAGGCCTGTGCCGTCCGATTGGACGCCACTCATCGGCCACAGGTACCAAATATGGAATACCTCTCGGAACGTATTGTTTTCCAGATTCTGCAAATTAATTAATTTCTCTATGTCGCTGTTGAATATTTGCAGCCGCATTACTATTTAAGTTCCGATATTATATCCTGAACTTTTCTCTCGAAAAATGTTATTTATAATTGATACTTAATTAATCAGTTTAAAGCAAATAAAATTTAATGGAATAATTGAGACGATATCATCGAATTCATTGGAATTATCAAGACGTATCGGAGAATGGAACTTCAAACAATTATTATTGTCAAGCAACATAATTTGTATAGTTAAGAATAAATCCTTACCTTCAGGTGAAGCGTAGAGATAGCATATTTCTCTTTGGTTTCTCGTTTCCTTAAGGTAACTTGGAAGTCACCGTAAAGCCGGTGACAGTCGGTCACCTCCGACGGTGGAATATACTCCGTACATTTTTCCACTCCGTTCTCGACGAGATCAGTCAGCATGATGATTACCTTGCACTGCTGCTCCCAGATCATCCGCCAAAAGTCGGTAACAGTCGACTCTATTGGCGCTTGACACGCGATATAATACTTTGTGGCGTTTTTAGGTCCCTGAAACACCGATATGCGTTTTTAATTCGCATTCTACACAAGTATCCTCAGATACTTTCTAATCTTGAAATGAACACTACTATTCGTTTTCACACTATGTCTGGAAATAAGAAAGTGGATTCACTAATTTATGAATTTCAATTGTGTTTTAATTAATATTTAATTTTACTCGTATTATTAATATACGATATATTACTATAAAATAGCGCTAAAAAATGTATGCATAATAAATCTGAAAAAAATAAACAATGCAATTAAACTTGCATTTTCTATCTTTATGTTTTAGATTGATATTTATTTGTTCATTAATTACTGTCACAATTAATTTAATCGTATAAGATGCGCGCACGCATTCGTGTATTCTTGCCATCCCTCCGCGTCTTAATTAATAATATTACATCTCTAAGAATGATTATATATCGCAGCATATTGTTTCATTTTCCCTGGCATAATCTATCTTAGCACATCTTTTACTTTCCATCTGTTTACGGATAATTGTCAAGCCGCTCGTAACGCGTTTCATTTAGATGCGCAATCGTGTTTTGGGGAGAGGTATTACGCAATCTTATTAAGTGTCGAGTAAAATTAATTGCACGTCAGATTGTATTGCATTTGACGCGCACGCTACGTAATTGCGTACACAATATACGTTACGTATACATACAAAGTGGAAACATTGCGAATGCCG
>NW_021849016.1:113338-138501 GCF_003651465.1 Formica exsecta | reverse complement strand
AATGCCGAGAGTCGGTTATATCCGTGATATGAAGCAATCCCGGGCGGCCGATTCCGATAGACGCGTTTATCGATCAGTCGATTCGTTCCTAATGGAAGTGTCGTCTGTTTCCGTCGAGTTCCGTGCGCGAAAGAGAGCTTAATATCGCGTACGCAATATAAACGAGCTTATTGTAGCTTTAGAACGTCGGACGTTCTAAAAGACAATGTGACATTTTATATATATTTTGTATAATTTTCAAATTTTTATCTTTCGATTTTTCGTATTTTTGGAAATGAAAAAATTATCTCTAAATTAAATCAAAGTTAAACAGTTGCCGTGTGTTACTCTGCGCATGTATTTGATAATCATTATGTAAACCGCGTTACGTAAATAATGAATTATTTATGCAACGGATGAAATTCTGAAAACAGTTTTTTTTCCAATTATTATTATTATTATAGATTGCCGCTGTCCAAGCATCATTTTATGCCTTATTATGCGATTTTATGAACTATATAATCGCAATATTTTTTTCCACTAACTACTGAAAACTTCGAAATAGACACAATATTATAATAATAATAAAAAACAAAGACACTTGAAAAAAGAGTAGTTTTTTAGTAAGATTATATAATTTAAAAGCATTCTTTTTATTTTTTATTTTTAGTCATTAATGTAAATTATTTTAAATTATCCTGAAGTTTTCTTTTAGCCATATTAATATTTAAGTCCACTTTAAACGAACCATAATTCGTAATAAAAAATTAAAATATAAAATTTTGTTTAATATTCTGTCGCAATTTATGTATCATCTAAACTTGGAGAAACTTTTAAGTGTGTATATTGCGTCACTGTCTTTTATTTTTTTATATATAATATACAATATATATACATTATATATTTTCATTGATATATTATTTTTAATGATAAAAAAAGAAATAAATGAATAAATGTGTTAGAAAGTGTCATTCTTATTTTTCGATTCTTGCAAAGTCCACTTCTAAATATGAGTGCGATCTTTTCGCTCTTTAGGGATTTCTGATTTTTTTAAAATGTACGAGTAGCGCACATTTTCCCGGACGAATGCATTCTCCGTAATATATGCAAACGATTAACCTTTGTACCTCTTTGACCCCGTTTTGTGAAACTGTGTGGGATTAAAAGGCGAACTAGTTATTTTGCGAACAATTCCTGACGCTTCCGCGTCTGGAGATTCCCAGTAGTTTACACGCGATACAATGCACTTACTTTCCCGGCGCGACGTATTACGCAACATTCCTTTCCCACGCGCTGCGAAAAAACGCTTTGCTAGTTTTTAACACGTTAGCATTCACCGTAACGTGGCTGACATAATCCGATCTCGCGTATGAATGCTATTATCCTAATGACATCAAAATAATTACATATATAAAGTTCTCTTTTGATCCGCGTATTAAAAC
The DNA here is from genome assembly GCF_003651465.1 of Formica exsecta. Lineage (NCBI taxonomy): Eukaryota > Metazoa > Arthropoda > Insecta > Hymenoptera > Formicidae > Formica > Formica exsecta. The sequence continues at coordinate 137,080 of NW_021849016.1, read as the reverse complement.
GTGTTTTATCTCCCGTTTGACGTCGCTCTTGCTCCATTGTTTAAAAAATTAACTCACGTTACGTGAAAATATCATAGCTACGTAAAATCTTTAATGATAACATAACCGCGCGTGCAGTTGCAAAAGCTTTTTTATGAACTGCATGACAAATGAAATATCCGAGTTGAAATTTTGCTTCTATTTTCAGCCGCCATTTTTTCGTGTTTATGGATTTTAACGGATTTCTATAGGTCTAATTTCTATAGGAATTAAGCTCCTATTTTTTTATATCTCAAATATAGGTAGGAAACCAACAGTTTTCCATTTAGAGATTTCAAAGAAGAGCTTTTGATAAAAAATTGTCGATTAGTTTCAAAAGAGAGTGATCTGAGATTGTTTAAAGGATTAAAATAGATGTCGGATTGAAAATTGAGAGTGAAAGTAAGAGAAAAATGTCAACTGAGGCATCCTCGAAATCAGTTTCAACCAAGAGATCTTACCCTCACGTAACTGGCGTTGATGTACTCAGTCGAGACATCATTGTTCAGCTTCTGTAACTGCACCCTCGTCTCCGGAAGTGGTATTACGTTCGCATATCTATTCTTCACTTCCGCGCCCGGGGGCAACTCGTCTATCTTTCCTGAAACTTGGGGTATACCCGTGAACTCTTCGTTGATTGCATTAACGTCGTTACAGAAAGATGAAAGCCCGGCGAAGTTCAGGGGATGGGAGGGAATGGCGCTCTGAAATAAGAAAATATCTTTCGTAGAGACTTTGCTCGCATCATAGAAAGGAACGTGACCCCTCGCTTTCTTTGTTCAAGCGCTACAAGGGAAGATATATCGATCGTGAAAAATATTTAGAACTAAAATTTAATTGAATGGAAAAATACATACGATATCGGAAATTATAAGGCAACTTTAGTAGATTGTAATAAATCTGCGTTCAAAAATTCAAACATCAGAATAAATTATATTTTAGATATTAATAACCATATATATGTCATATAATTATTATATTTTAAATATTAATAACCACACAATATATGTAATAATTATTATATTTTGTATATAATGTTAATAAATATCAATAAAATAATATTAATAAAAATCATAAATATTTTCGAGAAATGAATCAAATAATTTCTTGCATAATTAAAAGGCAAATATGATTATTATTACTACAAATGCCGATAAATAAATGTTTTCAAGATAATAATTTATCGATGCATCTAATTTTATGATATATAAATATGTAAAAGAGATCTAGCTGTCTCTATCGAGGGCAGAGTTTGAAGTCTGCTAACAGATAGAATTTATGCAGAATCTATTACAAATTCAATAATGTTGGCAGAAATCTAAATCAAGCAGTCAATGTCTTGGCAATGGAAAACTAATGACAGCTTAATAACAGAAACTATATAGCTAAATTTGTTTTATAATGTATTGATTAAATCTATAGGCAAACTATTTTTATACTTCTATCATATAGCTATTTAAATATGAGCGATATATTATTCCTTAGCAATTATTTTACCTGAACGCGTTTTATTTAGATCTATACTTTCGTAACACGTACTAGCTATAAAAAAGAAAATTAATAAAAAATATGTAATTATGCTTTAAAAAATCATCCGCTTAAAAATATATATACTATTATATTCGAATAAAGTGACAGAATATTCTCCATCAATTTTTTCCTTGTTATCATAACAGTCTATATTTTTTAATCATATTCCATAAAAGTAAATATCTTTAAATATAATACATTTCTCTCTAGAAAAATATCTCTGACAAACCTCACAGCATATTGCAATCAATAGATACAGTTTAAATGTTATTATGAATTAATCCTTTCTCAAACTCACCGAATCTTCGAAGGTCGGGTTGCCGTAGCTTCTCTTGGAGGCTCTCACCGCACCTTTGCGCCTTACGCTGTTGTACGCCGAAACGCTATCGAGACTGTATGCATCTAAGGATACCGGTCGGCACCGTTCTCCGTAGTTGAATCTTGTTTGCCTCTTTCTCATTATAAACTGGAAATGATTACAGCTAAGATTAACGATCGTTGTATTCAAGCTAAACGAATGCTTGAAGCCCATCTAGCAGTTTTACTGTGGTCGCAACTTCGTACTTTTGCCGTAATAGCTACAAATACTCACAATGTCTCGAAATGCGGTGACGGTTAACTTAGTGGCCATGCACTGAACCGAAAACTGCAGTTCGCGTCAGCATGCAAAATATATTTATACAAACGATAAAGATGTGTCGCGAATTGTTATTAATCCTCGATTTTAATGAATATATTTATAAGATATACTGCCTTTCTCTTTTTTACCCTAATCTGTAATCTATTCTTGCTTTTCTGATTTCAATCTCTGGCAAACGATGATCGTGATAAAAGAATCGATCATTTGACGTAAGCAGTTTTGCATATAATTCGGTTTTTTTTATTTATTTATATAAAAAGAAATAATAGGATTTATGCGCTATGCATAGATAAATGCAAATCATAATGTCGATGATGTGTCAATTATAATTGTAATTTATGCGTTCCTTCTCGTTACGATTGAAAACAATGGCACAGTTTTATTGTCAATTACGTCATATCTGAAAAGAAAATGGTAGAAATCTGACGACGGTCAGCGAAATGAAGTAACGAGTTCGTGAAATGTGTGGCAGATGGGCTATTTCAACATCGTCATTCGCATGCACAACAAACGTAAGAAACGACATGACGCAGTAACGCTGATGAAGCGTGGAACGCCGATTGCTGGCCAATCTAATCAACTATTCAAGGCTGGGTAACCACATGCGCGAACAATATTTTATTTCTTTTTTCTGGAAAGAAGACGTGTCAGCCAATCTTTTTATCATTAATTATGTGTTATCACAATGCCGTAAATATATTTTATGTTTCACGGTAATCCCCCTATATGATTGCGCGTTCAACGAATTTTCTTCGTAATAAATTGCATCAATTACGATATTCTTTGTCGTTATTGGCTATCATTGTTTTATTTTATTTTTAATATTTATTTCTAATATTTTATATGATATCGCGTTAATATTTGCAGATATTTAAATATAAATTAAAGATAAATTTGTAAAATAATATAATCTCCTACATATTTTTTGTCTTTAGTGTAAAAAAATATTTTTGACGCTTAATTACTAGTTTAACAAAGTTGGCTGATCGATTCATTACGAAAGATTGCTTTTCCAACAAAGAGAATACAGTTTCGAAAATAGGACGATACCGTTAGATTTCCTGGAACGGAGTAGTAATTTTCTTTCTCTTCTTTATTAATTGATTCGTTAAGTTTCGTTGGTTTAGACTTTGCTTGATGTTCTACGACTATATTACACGTTCATTAAAATTAATTATTGCACGCTGCGCGAGCACTGTATTAATATTACCGATGAAAATGCTGTGCGAAGCATTTGATCTCGTAACGTTATCACAGAAATAATAATAAAAAATGTTGCAGCATTAAAATGTAAAAAAATGTAGGAGTAAAGTATATATAACACGAACAAGAATTATTGCAAACGTTATTTGTCGCGATCAATTTTTGCAATTTTTCGCGTTTTTGCTAATATTCAAAGATCCGTAAAGTTCTTCCTCCGTTATAATGCTTACGTAAACAAAATATCAATTACAGAAATAGAATCTATACATAAGTTTCTTAATTTCTTGCGAAACGATTAACTTGCATTCTACATAAGTTGTGTATATATATGCACGCATTATTATAAGCGTGATCAAAAAAAAAGAAAAAAATTATATAAGCCGCAATTATTTCATAGAAGTAAAAAAAAAGTCTCTCGTGTAAAACATTATGCATGCATTTGCATACTATCGCGTCATCCGCGCGACGAAGAAGAGAATATTGTCTTTCACCTCTTAGATGACAATTGACAACACACACACATAGACATATTATCATGAATTATTACGTACGTTGAAAGAAAATTATGGACAGACGAATGGAAGGACGGAGACATCGACATGTAACACCTCGCGAATGGAGATTTATCGCCATGCAAGCGCGACGCAGCAGGCTACGTCAATGAGCATAGATTTTCGCGGACCTGCGCAGCTGTATCTTTGAAACATTAGTATTTCCTGTTTCGATCCTTCGGTAACGTGCTACGTGACGCGTAAACACGGCATAAAAAAAAAAGATACGCATGCATTCACATTCAGAATTCTAAGATGAGACAGAGAAAGTTACCTATATATGAACGACTGAAGCTTTTGAGATTTCTCTCGCAATTATGTCTCGTAGAAATGTCAATCAAAAATTCAATCAGTCTTACCTACGTTACATGCAAATCGATTTCTAAAGTATGACGTATCTTTTATTTCGCATGAAAGATAATAACTCGATGTCACGTCAATAGGATAGAAACGTCAATCAATATATTCGTCAAAAGTCAAATACAATACCGTAGATATCTCTATTTTGAAAGCTGTTAAAAATAAATGAGTCGCATGCTTACCAAGAGTCCGGCTAGAAGCAGGAGACAAATGAAGGCCACAGAAGAGACCACAATGACAGCTATTGCGTTTCCGGAATCCGCTTCCGGTACCAGAAGAAACTTGTGTATCTGAAAAGGATCAATGATCTGAGGAAATTTAATAAAGAAGCTGCGTCGATTATACTGTTGTCTCTGACCGAGTGTGATTTCAATAACTTTCATATCGACGCAACGTCGATCAATTATGATATAACAGAGAAGGAGCGCTTCGCAGAGAAACATCTTTAACGTTAACCGAGAATTACTCCCGAGTTGATGAAAGATTCTCGGCTAATCAATGGAAATGTTAAATTTTAACGAGACGTATCAAAGCACAAGAGTTATAATAGACTTTCGCTGATATTCGACAGGATCCAGCACACAATTACTGCATATATTCTAATCCGCGCCCGATCTCCTCCGCCGTTTTCAACTTACTCTCACTGGGAAGTTGGGAGACACCTTGTATAAACTTGGTAGAATCTTCGTCATAGCGGCGTCAAATTTGCGGTCCTCATCAACGATGTAAACCAGAATCGAAGTTAGGGAACCGTCCATAGGTGTCGGAGACGAATTTGACGACTCGCGACAAGGGTTTTTATGAATGATGATTTGCTTCGGCAATACAAGTCTGTAGGACAAAGTATTGCATAGCATATAACGAGCGCAAAATATGTTGGTTGAATTCATTTTTTTCATTTTTTTTAGCTAAATAAATTTCATCTAAAATTTTCAAGTGTTGATATAAACGAAATAAACATTCTTTATGTGCTGCAAAGAATGTCATTTTATGTTAAAATAAATTTTTCCATATTCTCTATAAATTCCGAATATAAATGTGTAATTTTAAACATGCAATTTATCATTGTTTTAATTTACATTTATAAAAAATAATATTGCTGTTATAATAAATAAAAATTATGTATCTAAGCAAAAAAGATTTATGTCTAACAAATAACGGTATTTAAATTATTCATCGCATCAACATTTGATTCAAATATCTAAATGTGCGAAAAAGTTTTAATAATAAAGTTCTAATCATATTCTCAAAATATAAAATTAAATGTGATACAAATTAAAATATTTTTAATAATTAAAACATCTCCTAAATCGTAAGCTCTAATTAGACGATATAAATAATATCTAGTAAAGAAAAGAAAATTCGTGTCGCTCGGAATAAAGAAAAATTTCTCGAAACACTTACTTGTCCAAGCCGTTTGTGAGAATATCTGCAAGCGCCTTTCTTAAGTCCTGCAGCCGAGGACAGACCTCGTGCAGAGTACCATCGATGATAATTTTAAGCATCGTGATCTCGTCCGGCAATAGAATCTGGATATTTTCCGTTGTCTCTTCGTCAGGCAGTTCCGTGAAACTAGGTGTACTCCAGAGAATTCTCGTTTCCACGGTACTTGTGGCGAACGGAACTGAAGGGCTCTTCGTGGCTTTCGTTGTGACGCCTGAATCCGGCGCAAGTTCTATCGCGCCTGGGGCGAACGTCTCGGTGACGTTCGCGTTGAAACTTGAGTCCTTAGAAGGATCCTCTGAAGAATCCTCGGTAACGCCGGAGGCTCCTAAGGTATCAGCGCCTGCAGTGGCGCTCATGAGATCGATAACGCTTACAGTAACTTCGGAGTACTTAGTGAACTCCGTGCGATTGCTTTGGTCCTCAAAAGCGGTCTGAGTAACTGGAGGAGGATTTCTGGCTTCGGCAGTTTCGTTGTTGCGCTGAACGATCGATATCTGATCCGTCGTTGACGAACTGTCTTCGGTAGTCATCGGGAGTTCGGTAAACTCCTCAGATTTTGTCGTGGTGATCGCCTCGTCCGTTGAATTATTGGATAAATCTCGTATTGTCGTGATATTCGAAGGCATTGTCTGTTCCTCGAAGGTTCGCCCTTCTGTTTCTCCAGTCGCATTATTCGCCGAAAAAACTGCTTCCATGAGACTGATAAATTCAAATTCGACGGACGTAGTTGTCGGCATTCGCGACTCATCAGGGTTTAATGTAGTAGATGGAGATTCGGTGGTTCGATTAACGTTCGAGGAAGACTGCGGAGGAAGTAAGGTGACGTTCGCCTTCGTTGTCGATTCCGTGAAATTTTCGGAAACCGTCGCGACGGCCGCTGTGCTAATCTCCATTGCTGACGTCATCGAAGTTGTGGACTTGTTCGCTTCCGTCGCCACGTCTTTATCCAAAGGAACCATTGTGGATTCGGTGACGACGAGAGTTGATCGTATCATCATAGCTTCTTCCGGTTCCATCTGAATATCCGTATCCAGAGGAATTGTCTTTGATGTATTCGACATTTTCGTAAAACGCAATGATGATTCCGTCGTTTCGTTGGAATATGATTTCACTTCTTTGCCGTCCGAAGTTAAGCTGACTTCCGTTATTCCGTTGCCGGTCACATCGTAACCCTCGCCTTTAATTGCACTCACTTTCTCTGCCTCTTTTACACCTGACACGTCATTGTCGTTTGTTTCCGAGCCTCTCACCTTCGCGGCCTCACTTACGCTGTTGTTAAATCTCTCCGGAAAAGTTTCGTTCGTTGGTCCAACAACGGCTGAAACAATCGGGATCACCGTCACCGGTATCAAAGAAGAGAGGGTTTCCGTTGTGGAATTCGTGGATTTGTTAATATTATTCTTGTCCAGTTTCTGCTGTTGAATGCTGTTTTCGATCACTACCGAAGGTTCCGTGACGACAAACTTTTTCTCAGATTCTCCTCTTCCAATCGTGTTTTCGTAAGCTGATGTTTCTTCGGTAACGCCTTCAGTCTCCAATTTCGAACTGGCCTCTGTTGTCATCTGTAACAATTCTCCGCTGGATTTCAGGTAAGGATAAGGTTTCTGATCTATTCTTTCCGTGCTGGAAATGTTACGCAAACTTGGAGTGACCAATGATGCTTCGACTCTTCCGTCAATTTTTATCGAGGCTGTAGATTTCACTTCAATGCTCGAGAACTCGTTAACTTTAGAAAAACCGATAGTTCGGCCTTGCGGAACAGGACTAGAAGTGGCTTCATCAATAAATGAAGTCTGCTCTTTAAGTCGGATGCTCTGAGTCGTTGTTTCGGGCAATTTTACCTGATTCTCAGGTTTCCCTATTAATTTCCTTTCTTCCGTATCATCTGTACTCTCAATGGTCGTATTGATAGCAGAGGAGTTTTGTTCGTAGCGGTTTTCGTTTCCGGCGCCAGTTTCTTCTTTCTTCTTGATGTAAACGGCTTCTTCCTGATTGTTCAATTCATTAAAGTGCGAATCGTTTTTTGCGGTATCGTTTGTGGATACGATCCTCAATGTCGATTGTTGACTCACATTCTTAACGACTTCTACCTCTTCTTTCGGATCATTTTTCCCGTACAATTCACTAGCGTCAATGGAGTTGTTGCCCGAGCTAGTTTTAGGATTCTTCTCCGATGATGTTCTGTAAACATGATCGTAGTTTACGTACGTATCATGAATTAGCGAAATGGTTTCTTCGTGTCCCTTTTCATCAATTTTTTCCAGATCAAGCGCTTCGGACGCTGTTGTCCCTAAATCATTCGCATTTATTTTGGATCTTAAAGAATTTTCGCGCTTAATACCGCGCACGGTAGTCAATTCTCGATCACGACTCTCTAATTCCTGATCCTCTATCTTCAAATCAGCTGAGATTATATCTTTGTTCTTTTTCGATTCACTTTTCGAAACAATCTCCTTGTCAGACTTTATAATTTTGTCCTTCTTTTCGTCGGATTTGATATCTTCGATTACCGATTTCGAATACATCGAGGAGAGATCTCCTTCGATAGATTTAACGGTCGTTATTTCTTGTTTATTTACAGTTACATTTCTTTTGTCTTCGTATTTGGCAGAAGATTGCCCTTCTACGTGTTTAGATACTGACGTTTTCGTAAGATTCGCACTTAATTTCTCGTCGACAATTTTTCCTTCCGTACTTGGAGAGATGGTTGTATCGGATATTCCTTCATGGTTGGAAAATTCTTGAAGTGTGACGTTCCCAGAGTTCTTCTTACTGTCCTGCTTCGAGTCGTTGAAAGCCAGCTTCGTCGTCGTTACAGTCAGTTCGTTCGTGCTAGAGAGTCTGAGAGCATCTTCGGAGATGACCTTTGTGCTGGTGCTTTTCCCGGAGCTCTCAGCGGCGATTTCTTCATATCTTGGCTTTCTGTTCCCATTTGACGACGACGAACCCTCGGATTTGTCGTTCGATTTTGTCGAATTCGCATGTATCGTGTCGCTTACGTTACGCGACACATTGCTTTCCTCTACATCCTTACTCGCGTTGTTACCGTTGACACTGTCATGCGATCCATCTTCATCATTATGAGTTTTTCGATTCGCCAAATCAGTATTACGTCCATTTTTTTCCGCGACTGATTGATTCTGATAGATTGAAGAGGTCCTTGTTAAGATCGTCGTGGCTTCTTGGGGAGTCGATGCTTTTTGGGAATCAGATTTTTCTGACACTACAGTGGATGCTTCCGTAACCTCCGCGACCGCATTGCCAAAGAGCAGCAGAAATGTTCCTGGAAATATGTAGTTTAGTTTTAATTTTAGAATTATATTTCGTTTCGTTTTATTTTCCCAATATAATGATTACTTTATATTTGTAATCGGTTTTTGTTCCGATTGTATGTATTATATTAATCGTTTATTTTACCTTTTTGCCATCATTATTTAGGTAATTTATATTATAATTTTGCAAAACACATTTATACTTTCAAGATATAAGCGAGAAAATTTCCATTAATAAGTTGCCTCCGACTTGCCTCTATTTTCTTTGCCTGAATTTCTTAATGATACATTTGACAATAAAATGGTTGTTTATGGTAATGACCGCCGCAATAAGCGCGATCGCTAACGCACGAAAACAGAAGTCAACCACAACGACAACTGGTTTCGTCCGGCGAGATGTGCAAATAAAAATGTAACGAGCGTAGATGAAACGTTTAATGGATCTAAAAACCGGTTATCCGTGGAATTGCCAGCAGGTTCTTTCGTTTATTCACGCGAGTCTCTACGATACAGTTCTACGGGAAATTGAAAGCTCGCGCGACAAGCATGCGTTTGAATATTAAGTAGATCTCGGAATTATGCAGGTTTCGACTGTGTGTTCACGTTTCTCGCTGATGTTACTTTAATTTAATCTGCAGAAAATAGTGCACAGTGAAATTTAGGGATCATTGGCCAATAAGAACTCAGAAGTTCAGGATCTGTCAGGAACTTTTCGCCGATCAAAATAATTTAGTAGTTTTATTAGAATAAAAACGTTTATTTCAAGATATTAGCTATAAATCTTCTCTTCTTTCTCGCTCTAGAACTGTTTGGCTTATCGTGGAATATGAGGACTGACAATTAAATTCGTAGAAAATATTTATTACAATTACAGAACACACTTATTCGTTATCTAATACACGGTCCCCTTTAAAATAGTCCCTTCCTAAAGCAATGCACATGGTCCAAAAAAATCGGTGGAGATCAGATCGGGCCCTGACTTTTTTCTATTTCCCAAAATCAAGAAAGACATGAAGGATCGTTATTGGGGGTCACGAGCGGAGGTGGAATGGATGACGCGTGCTCTAAACAGCCTCATAGAGGATGATTTTAAAGTCTGCTTTCTGCAATGGAAAAAACATTGAACCGATTCGTTATCTGATACACGGTCTTTTTTAAAATAGTCTCTTCCTAAAGCAATGCACTTGGTACAACGTTTTTTCCATTGCAGGAAGCAGTCTTCAAAATCATTCTCCGTGAGGCTATTTAGAGCACGCGTCATCCATTCCACCTCCGCTCGTGACCCCCAATGACGATCTTTCATGTATTTCTTGATTTTGGGGAATAGTAAAAAGTCAGAGGGGGCCGATCTGTCCTCCTCCGATTTTTTTCTATTTCCCAAGATCATGAAAGACATGAAGGATCGTCATTGAGAGTCACGAGAGGAGGTGGAATAGTTGACGCGTGTTCTAAACAGCCTCACGGAGAATAATTTTGAAAACTGCTTCCTACAATCGAAAAAACATTGGATCAAGTGCATTGCTTTAGGAAGGGACTATTTTAAAGGGGACCGTGTATTAGATAACGAATAAGTGTGTTCTGTAATTGTAATAAATATTTTCTACGAACTTAATTGTCAGTCCTCGTATAGCACCATGATCTCTGGTGGTAGGAGATCGAATTACAGCAAGGCAGATATTCCGCACGTCATAATAGAATCATCAGTTGTATAATACTAAAAAAAAAAGTTAATAATGACGGAAGTTGGCAGATTTTAACAGTGATGTGACAAGTGAAGCCAGGGCAACCATTTGCAATTGAACAGAATACAGGATGAGGCATCTAAAACAGGCCACTTGAATAACTCGATTACTTTCTTCTTTTCTCGGCGGCATCTCCCTCACACATCCACCTACAAAAAAACTATTGACATCAGATATGATCCCTTTGAAACCAAGCAAAATTGGTCTGATGCATTCTTTTCTATCGCCAAAAGCAGTCGAATTATTCAGGTGGCCTGTTTTAGATGCCTCACCCTGTATATGCATACAGAATATCCGAAGTCAATCGCATCACCTGTCGTATGCAGATAGAGCGGGTTAAATCGAGGAGAAAAGTCCTTTACCATTTTGCGATTTTCGTAATAATTATTGAGAAATTAATTAGAAAAGATCGGCCAATGCGCGCTGTATACATATAATAACAAATTAAAAAAAAAATAATTATCATAAATGATCATTATTTTCACAGATTAATGTACTGAACAATGATTAATGATTAAGTTTAATGTACAGAACAGATTGTAGCATATTTACTGGGAATCCAATTTTGTCTTTTTATCGCATTCAACCAGACCATCAATCGATTTTTATCTTTGAAGGGAAAGTTGCAATATTTCATAAAAAAGTTTTGATTTATAAATATTTGATGCATATTTAATAACACATAAAAATAGTTAAAGTTTCTAAAAAATAAGAGAAACAGGTTATATGTACTTACTTATGAAAAAAATTGATATTTCTTTTTTTAGAATATCTAATTACACAGCTAAGTATGTTACACAAATCATTGACATTTTTCTTACATGTGCACTATACAGGGTGTCCGACAAGTAAGTGACCAAACGAAAGATGGAGTTAGATTGGGTCAAACTAAGTCGAAAAATCTTGAACCATTTTTTTTATAACGCTTAATAGAGGAATTATTATTGAGTAAAGTCTAACCAATCAGCGCCAACCTTTAGCCGGTCGCACATCGGTGAGCCGCGCGCCGTGAAGTGTGCGCAGCCACATACTACCAGGCGCGCGGCTCACCGACGTGCGCCCGGCTAAAGGTCGGCGCTAATTGGCCAGATTTTACTCAATAACAACTTCTTTATTAAGCGTTATAAAAAAAAATGGTTCAGGACTTTTCGATTCAGTTGGACCCAATCTACCTCCACCTTTCGTTTGGTCACTTACTTGTCGGACAACCTGTATATACTTGATATTTTTAGTTTATTTATATTTTTTTTAATGTTTTAAATGTACATGTTTAAAAAATAAATGAATGACGTTTGAATGACATGAATCGATCGAATATCGAATTCGTATAAATATTCTATCCAATTATAAATGACTGATGACTGTCCTTGCTTCACATGTTATATGAAATATAGCCGTGTTCAGTCACAGTTCGTGTCACAGTCTAATATATTATATAAAAGTCTGTGGAAAAATAAATTAAAAAAAATACGATGCTACATATCCCTAACCTGCCAAACTGACTGCCTTGCCGCCGCTATATTAATTAAGCCATGCCCCTATGTCAAATCCCAATACTATTACTAGGAATGTCTGCCAGTCGTGAACCACTGGCATGAGGGTTAACTAAAGATCTAAAGTTTTTCTTCAGAAGTAGAAAGTGATTGTGGTTTTCGAAGTTAATGTATGATGCTATAAATATAGGCGCCTCAGATTTTTATTATCAGTTCGCAAAGATTTATTTTACTGATACATGTATCTGCTTGAGGATATTTGCAATTCCATTTTAAACATTTCAGTAGCGTTTCAATTGATTGTCGTATCAGGTGAATCTCTTAGGTAATCGGCAGTATTTATATAAATAAAAAATTTTGTAACATTTTATTGCAAAATCTAAACAATATTTAATAATATTACAATGAGTGTGAATGTGTTTTTTACATAAGTTTTCTCAAATACCGCAAGTTGTTAGCTTGGTTCGATTGTTATAATCTTATTAAAGGGGCATACCCGTTTAAAACCTCGAAAATGAGCATATTTTCTAGATTTTTTTGCAGAGCAACGACTTGATAAAAATTTTTAATTTTTTTACGATATTAATACAATATTATTAACTATCTAAATAAAAATAACCAGCTTAAAAAAAGTTTTTCTTTTTAATTATGGGAATTTGCAAAGCTCCTCCAAATTTTAGGTGGCTGCATGGTGTGCATGAAAACGTTCGTAGATCATATCCGAAATCAAAAACACAAGCTTTTTTATTAAATATATTAATATCTGTTATCCAAGCGTTTTTTCAAAATTTTAGAAAATAGAAAAATGGCAACGTGTTGAAAAAAAGTTTCGTTTTTTTTTTAAAAAAAGTCCATCTTTTTTTTATAACAAAGAAATGAGGGATCGGATTAAAAAAAGGCAGATGCGGAATCTTATTAGAAACTCGCATATAAAATTTGAAGTCAATGCACACTGTGCATGAAAACATAAATTTGAAAATATTCGCATCTCTTAAAAAAAAATTTTTTTTAAGCTAAAAATTTTTATTTAGGTACTTAATAATATTGTATTAATATCGTAAAAAAAAAGTTTTTATCAAATCGTTGCGCTGCAAAAAAATCTAGAAAATGTACTCATTTTTTGAAGGTTCAAACGGGTATGCCCTCTTAAATGTATATTATATTATTTTTACGGAAATATTTTTAATAATTAAATAAACAACAAAAACAAAAAAAAAGACTTATAACGTGTATTCAAGGATCAATAAAACAGTAAGCTGAAGAAAATCAAGCTTAATTAAACGATCAAGAACGTCACATCAAGAAACGATGTTTATCACTATATTGTTATTATCCATGTTTATTTTATTGATATATTATTATTACGTACATTATGGAAGAAACGGGCGACTCCTTAATCTTTTACCTGGACCACCGAGCGATCCGATTACTGGTAATGCATTTCAATTTTCAAATATGTTTCAGCAGGTAAGTATAAAATTTCTAATCTATTTATTTATATTAATTGACAGACGACTCGTCATTCATGCACATAAATTAAATTCATAAAACCATGTGTGTCTGGAACGTATACCTAACAAAAGTATCCGCATGCAGATTACATATCTTAGCTGATCTCTCGGCAATATCCATTTGCAAATCATTATCATAATTATTATTTGTCTATTTTTAATTTCTAGTTATTATTTGTCTACACGTATTTGAGTAAAGATGCAATAAAATAACGATAAAATTAATCCCATCAAAATTTTGGTACCGATATTTATAATATATTTTTCAGATGAACGATGGAAACAGCTTTGTACCCTATTCGATAAGTATTATCCGATTTGTAAAGTATGAATGTTTTGCACGTATATTGTGTCTATCCGTCATCCAGATGATCTGGAGGTAAAAGAAATTCAATTTTCTGTAGACATTGTACGCACACACACACACACACACACACACACACACACACACACACACACACACACACACACACACACACACACACACACACACACACACACACACACACACACACACACACACACACACACACACACACACACACACACACACACACACACACACACACACACACACACACACACACACACACACACACACACACACACACACACACACACACACACACACACACACACACACACACACACACACACACACACACACACACACACACACACACACACACACACACACACACACACACACACACACACACACACACACACACACACACACACACACACACACACACACACACACACACACACACACACACACACACACACACACACACACACACACACACACACACACACACACACACACACACACACACACACACACACACACACACACACACACACACACACACACACACACACACACACACACACACACACACACACACACACACACACACACACACACACACACACACACACACACACACACACACACACACACACACACACACACACACACACACACATTGGATGTTAATTTTTATAATATTTAAAAATGTCTTACTATATAAATATCCTTAAATTAAAGATTTTGCAATAAAATTTTGATATTATAATAAATAATTCATTTGAGATTAATAATGATAAATTTTCATGTAAATGTCCGGATATAGGGACATGTCCGGCAATCGGTACTTTTATCTTAAGTACTTTTTGAGTTATTTTATATTTTAATCTGACATATTTTGATTAAAAAATAAAATATCTTGTAAAATATTTAGTTTTCGATAATCTTATCGTAATACTTTTATGTACAGAATAATGAAAAAAAAAACAAATAATTGCTAAATCGCATTGTAAATAATTACATACTTTTTTCTTAAAAACAATTATTTTTTTTTTTTACTAATTGATTTGTCTCATTATTCTGTACATAAAAGTGTTAGGGTAAGATTATCGAAAACTAAATATTTTACGAGATATTTTATTTTTTATATCAAAATATGTCAGATGAAAATATAAAATAACTCAAAAAGTACTTAATGAAAAAATACTTTATTATAGTTTTTTGAAAAGCTCTCGAGATAAGCTACAGAAATATGCAATAAAAATGTGGGGTTCCGTTTAAGAAATTGTAGGTGACCTTCATGTGATCTTCAAACGACTATCCAAGGTCACACCAATAATACCATCTTATGTCTCCCTCGAAGTCAAAAAACTTTTGTATAAAATATTTTTCTCTACGACCGTTACCTGCAAAGTTACGAGGGGTGATAGATTAAAATGGGACACCCTGTATAAGCGTACATACTTTACTATTACAATTTGTTTTCGATTTGTCCCCATCACAGAAAATCAAATTAAATGTTATAGGATTAGATTTGAATATTATTTTTAACAATTCTTACATAACTTCTTTTTGTTGTACAAAGTTAGATTTGAAAGAAATTTGCAAGTGAAATCATATTGAAAGATAATTTCGCCATGATACACATGTATCATTACTATTCTCAAGTAAATAAAAGTAATAGATGTTTCAATTAAAGAAGATTTTCAATTAAATCGAACACCATTACATAACAGACTTTTTAATAAATTATAATTTATTTTTGACTGCCAATCCATAAAGTTTTAATTACAAAATAATAATTAATTCAAGTTTATATTTATTTCTTTTACCGCAAAAATTTCATGAGAAGAAGGTTTAAAAAATTACAAAAGAATTTTGCAATATAAGAAAAATTAATTTAATAATAATATTATTTGAGAATTGTTCAATAAACATTAAACCAAAAAAACAGAATAATCTTATATGATATTATTTGTATTTTATCGCATAATCTGTGTTATTTTGGTTTTGTTTTAAGCACTAAGTGACATGCGCGACGAAAGATCTTAACACCTGCGTTCCATTTCAATATATTGAATCAATTTGCTGATATCTTGATCAAGGAGAGCGAATGTATGACAAAATCTTTGAAAGATGTCGGAAGAGTAGTTGTGAAAGATTTAGTACCATTTATTAGTGAACATACGCTAAACGCCATATACGGTAAGGTTTCTGTAAAGTTTTTATTGTCTTGTATTATGTACAGGGATTTCATTCTAAATGATATCATAGCTTAAGATAAGAAGATAATTTGTTCCCATACAAAGTATCGATGCTGCAGAAAAGATAGATAATATCCGATTTTTTATACTCAAAGTTAAATATTCAGTTGTAATTATTTTCGACTGTATATCTGGTCTTATACATATAATACATGCACTTGCAGAAACTGCTATGGGCATCTTTCTGCAAAAACTCAACGAGTTTCAGCAGCAGTATCAAAATCCGGTTCATGACATAATCGAACTGATATTTTATAGATAATTTATGGATATAATAAATAATTGTGTGATATACAGAATGTCCCAGACCACCCGTACACCCCTTTTAAAATGAAAATAAATGGCTTTTATCAAAAATCGCGAACATTTTTTAAGTAAATCGTGTATGCTCTATCGAATGGTGATATTTTCAACTTTTGATTCCGACCGGAAATATGCCATCCGGACCGGAAGTTGAATTTTTTGAGGGGAACATAATACTTTTTATTACAGATTCGAATTGTACGTGAAAAAATAAGAATTTTTTGTATCAAACGTTTTTTCTGAAAGTGCCTCTGTCAACCTTAAAATTCACTCAGAAACGTGTGTGCGAACGTTCATAAGGTATCGTACATGCAAGCACACACACATCCTTGTCATTAGTTACGCCACAGGAACATTTGAAGTTCATAATTTCATCACAGTTACTTTCAAGGTCAATTTTAAGGTTGACAGGCACTTTCAGAAAATACGTTTGTGTTCAGAAAATCTCGCTCCTTTTACTCAATCTTTTCAACGGCATCTCACTCACTCGGGTCCTTCTCTTTAGCATTCTCTCTCTCTCTTCCTGTTGTTCTCTTACGCGGCCGTGACCCAATCCCGAAGCCTGTCCTATCAATCTAACTAGTCTCGCGCAATGTTATCACCCAATCATAAGCACGCTCTCAGGACCTTATCCGCGCTCCTGCGTCGATATCGACCTCGATCATTGAGTGAGTACCGGTCTTTCGTGACACCCGTCGCCATTTAGGACAGTTATAAAGCTCTCTGAATTCGGATTCGTCTCGCGGTTCTGGTTAAGTGATAAATCTCTCGGTTCGTCTCTCAAGTAATTCGTCATCTCGGAATCAAATCAGCGGCATCGAACGTACTCAATTATTCGCGAGGGAGAGCAAGGTTTCCCTATCTCAAGAACCAGAATCTGTACGCAGTTATCGTGTGAAGCACGCGGTACGTCGTAAAGCGACGTAGTATTCTCTCGCGGTCTCTCTCGAATTCCTCGGCGGATTCTTCGGTTTTACTCAAAGACAAACTATAAAACTATTGTATATGATCCTAGAATAAGAAGAACTAGTGTAATTATAAGAATAAATCGAGATATCATCGCTCGAATAATTGGGAAGTGCGGCCCAGTTTTTTTGTGTGTGTGAATCATTAACTGTTCTGCCCGACACCCCCGAAACCAGATACTTCTCGGGTTCTTTACTAAACAGTTTGATACAAAAGTTTCTTATTTTTTTCACGTACAATTCGAATCTGTAATAAAAAGTACTATGTTCCCCTCAAAAAATTCAACTTCCGGTCCGGATGGCGTATTTCCGGTCGGAATCAAAAGTTGAAAATATCACCATTCGATAGAGCATATCCGATTTACTTAAAAAATGTTCGCGATTTTTGATAAAAGCCATTTATTCTCATTTTAAAAGGGGTATACGGGTGGTCTAGGACACCCTGTATATATAATCCTTTAAGTTATGATCGTGTGTAATATATATTTTCTGTATATATTTTGAATAACAAATTAAATATTGAATAATCATGTGAAGGTGAACAATTAGTTTGAGACATCGATTCGTTTAAAGCGGCAATTAGGAATCAAAATCTATTGATCGTGCTCCGTTAAAAATTTCATTTCAAAATAAAAATTGTTTGCAATCTTTAAAATGTTGAAAATATTGTAAATGTTAGAATATTGAAATATTAAGTAAAATGAATTGTGCAATATAAAATCTAAAGAGAAATTATCTTTGGTCAATAAATCTATAGTTAAAACAAAGTATAATGTTTTTAAAAGATTCCAAATATTTTTTTTGTGACACATAATTTTAAATTTATTTTTTTACCTATATTTTCTACGATCAATGAGATTACTTAAAGATTACTGTAAGATTTTATAACGACTTTAAATAAGGTTTTTACATTATTATTGAAATTATATAGTTTTATTTAATTATGTTTCAGAGCATTCAGGCCTTGGTTCTATAACGATTTGTTATTCTCATTATCGCCACAAGGAAGAAAGCAAAAAAAGATCTTGAAAATATTGCATGGATTTAGCATGGAAAAAGTATGTTATATTATGTTATTTAAAATCCGCTAAACTCTATCTTTTATATAAAATTATAATAAATCTCGTACTAATCGTAGTAATCTTCGTACCGCAAGATTACATGATTAATCATAAATATTAATAATACATTATGCTATTAATATTTATGATATAGTACGATGTGCTGTTGTTATTTAATACAAAAAATCATTTAAAAAATTTAATATTGTAGTTTAAATTTAATATTGTAATTTAATATCGTGTATAGGTCATCGCGGAAAGAAAACTATCACAAACGCACCAATGATCGATATTTGAAAAACCTTGGAAATGACGAAGAGACGGAGATAGATGTCAAAGTATTTGGAAGTACGTAAGAGATCACAACTTCTATTTTAGTTCAATTACGCAATCTAATATTTTAAATTATGCCTATAATATTTATACTAAATACATAATCGCACGTAATAATGCAATATATGTCTGTCGTAAAATTAAAGGGACACGTCTACCTAGAAATTTTTTAAATATTGATTTTTGGATTTTGACATAATCTTGTAGTGCAACATCTCGAGAGTATTCTCAGAAAATTTCAAGTTAATCCGAGCAAAATTGACAAAGTTATAGAGATATAAAGTACGTTTCTCAAAGTAGCGCTCGGAGCAGGCATGAGACCTGCCGCGCAGCAGTTGTTGCACGAATCTATAATCCCTTTTGAGAGATTTTTAGAAAGGTAGATTAGCGGTAGGTTAGATAAAAATGGTAGGTTAGATAGACAGAATAGCAGTTAGCTTTGAGCTGTGAAATAGAACGGTCATTTTCAGCCTAAAACTTTAAACACGTTTTTCTCAAAATCAAGTTTTTAAAGTCGGTGACCAACATAATTCAAAAAGTAATGAATCGATTTACTTGAAATTTTTCAAGCTTATTTTAGAATTGACGGGGGTTTTTCTTTTTTTTGACCTAGATTTTTTTACACGCGAAAAACTAGCATTTTTTTACCCAAAATCGATTTTTCAACTTTGCCACACCGCCATTTTCTTAAAAAATAATTTTTCAAAAATCCGGCCTGATGGATCCTAGATAATTTAATATATTATCGAAATTTTGTCGAATTTTTGATTTCCTATAATCCTGCTCCGAGCTATAATGGTCACCGCAAAACGCCTAAAAAACGAGGACGTCCCGGGCATCGGTTATATCTCATTTATTTTTTAATATTTTTCAACAAAAAGAACTGAATTACGTTCAATATGTACCTTTAACAGTATACTAATGTTTTTTAATAAAAGTGCATCGATTTTTTTTTTTAATTCCCCAAAAAGCATGTTTTTTAACCCTCCTAGTTAGGCGTGTCCTTAAATCATTATTATTTCTAATATGTATGAAAACCTGAATTTTTTAAACAAGAACAATGTTATACAATTAAAGCGCGAAATGAGATTGACGCTAATGTGCTTTTTTTATTTCTAGTTAAAAAAAAAGCGGCTAGCCATGTTAGATCTCTTAATAGCGGCATCTCGAGACAATCTTTTAACTGATTTGGATATCAGAGAAGAAGTCGATACCTTATGTTTGGAGTATATATCTATAATCTTTTTTTAAATTTTTTGTATACATCATCTAAGCACGTTTAATGATATGATGATATGCATATGACGATGATTACAAGGTCACGATACTACAGCGATGAGTATGACCTTTGCTTTATTATTATTAGCTGAATACAAAGATGTCCAGGTATCTTTTTCTCAATATATTGCGATATATTATTTAAATTATGATTATTATTGAAAGTAGTATAGATATCAAACTTTTGTTGCAATATATTTTTGCATTTATTAAAAATTTAATTTGTATCTATGCTTTTAAAAAACAAAATATTAAGAAATACACTTTAATTATTATCAATGACATAGAAACGTGTAAGGATTGAAGTCGATATCGTGATGCAAGAGAACGGAGGGAAATTTACCATGAGATCGTTAATTCTAAACGGTTATTTGTGGTTGATTGGAATGAAAAATTTATCATAGACAGATGTTTAAAGGAGACGCTACGTTTATATTGCGTCTTTTATAATGCGAAAAGTTGAGGAGGATATAATTGTAATTAATCACTTTTTTTGCTGCATATATCTTTGATTATGTCACATTTTACAGAGAGTATATATTATCGAATGTAAAATAAGTTTAATTGCTTTAACACTTTAACAATATTGTGTTCATGTTATTTCTCAAAAGAACTCTGTTTCATAAATTTTTATATTTTGTAATTTTATAATATGCTTTTGAGACTCATATGTTATACCTGCTGAAACGATCTTACATCTTGATATTTACGGAGTTCATAG
This sequence comes from Formica exsecta, assembly GCF_003651465.1. Taxonomy (NCBI): domain Eukaryota; kingdom Metazoa; phylum Arthropoda; class Insecta; order Hymenoptera; family Formicidae; genus Formica; species Formica exsecta. Next base: position 116,076 of record NW_021849016.1, on the reverse strand, counting down.
AGATCCCAATTTTTGGTCAAATCCAGAAGTATTTGATCCGGATAGATTTTTGCCCGAGAGGATACAGAATTGTTAATCTTTATTCCTATGTACCCTTCAGCGCAGGACCGAGAAATTGTATAGGTGAATTGCTTGCGATTTTCTTTTCTCTTCGTGTTGATAGTTTTTGATAAGACTTCGAATTGTAGGTCAACAATTCGGTCTACTAGAGTTGAAAGCTATGATAGCTTCTTTGGTGCACAATTTTTACTTAGAGCCCGTAGATTATTTATTTAAAGAATATCCGGTTGAAGGCCGATATCATAATTCGTCCTTCTCATCCGATTCATATAAAATTCATTCCAATCAACGGCAAATAACCGTTTAGAATTAACACGGATACCATATGAGTGTAAGAAATTGACGAAACTGTTTTATAGGATAAATGATCCAATATGTAATTGTGTGATATTTCATTAAATATGTTTTATTTCTAATTAATTCTTTTATTACTTTTGTATGTAATCTTTCTCTCTCATACTTTAGTTAGTTTACATACTTAGTTTTAGATCTTTTTATATCTTTATTACATAAAGTTTTTAATATTTTAAAAACATGTTAAACGAAAAGAATAAAATTGTATAGTGCTCGTATCTTACACTTTTCAGATTCATATGTTCATGTTCGCTCTTTAGTTCTAATAAATTCTCATTATTAATACGCTCTTTAGTTGAAGAATGGCTATAGGCCTCAGACTATTATTGTCAGTTTGTAAAGATTTTTTGGTAAAATTACATAAAAGATAACACACTTCCGATTTTATCGCCAATTAAATATGTTGTAGGGGAGCTTCTTCTGAATAATTCCCCGCAAGAAATAAGTAGAGGACGGCATTGGTTTAGAAGATATAATAAATTGAAGTTTGACATTAAGGTATGTGTATGCTATATAGTTTATTTTTTCATTGAAAAAAACTGTTTATGATATTTACGTGTGGGCGGGAGAGGGGCTCCGCCCTCCCCCTGCACCTTCATCCCGAAAAAATTCTAATCTAACCCAAACCTATTTTAAGTTTTAAAAGTAAAGATGGGTTGAGTTAGATTCGATTTTTTTCGGGGTGGGGGTGCAGGGATGCCGCCCACGCATTCAATAAATATTTTTCAAGACAAGTTCGTGTAAGGTAGATGTCCCAATTATGCCACCTTAAGCTTATAGCCTAACTTCATTTAACCGTTTTGGGTATTACTAAAGCTAAAAAATGCCTCACTTTAAATCATAATGTTACTTAATATCTCTATTATAATAAAAAAAAATTATTATGCATTACATATAAATACTCAAATTAATAATAAATAAAAATCTATAGAAATCTGCGATGTCCCTATGACTGTCATTAAAAAAAAATGTTGTCCATATAACTAACACCCGATAATTGCCAGTCCCTTTGACTGTGACCAGATCACTGCCAGTCTTGCTGCGCCAGAAAAGAAGTTAAAGTAGTCTGTAGGTAAGTGTCAGTTATGCGTACTTGTGATGTGTTTCTTGCCCCGAATACTGACAGCAGTCCGACGGACAAACCAGAAAATATTATCTCTATTGTTGTCAGCGCTAATTATAATTTAACATAAAATATCACTTATTTCATACATTATTTCATTAAAATGATTCTTATATAGCTCATTAATTCATTTTACATAATCAAGGTAGGTTATATAACAAAATTATTGCTCTTTCTTTATGACTTTTGCATCGCCTTTTATTTACGTAATCGCACTTTTGATACTCAAACTTAATGTTCAGTTTTTAACATTAATTTATAAATACTAAGTAAAAACAAATACGTGTCATTTTTTGTTTTTATAGAAATTAAAGTATTGATTTAATTATAAAATTTTTTTTGTATATGTTTGTTTACAAATTTTTTTTTATCAAATAAAATATATAAAACGGCAGTTATAGGTACACTCGCAATAATTGGGACATTTATCCTAGTTGCATGTTGAAAGCTGTTGACGAACTGCGAAAAATAGATGAAACACATTATTGACAAAATATCGTAATGTAAACAAACACTTTTTCCATGTCTGTTTTACAACAAATACAATGTACACAAACTCCACTTTTCCTAATATTACTTTATAATACCCAAGAAAAAGCATTAAAACCGTGAAACTTTAATTTGTTATATCTCTTATACCAATGCCGTCCCCCATTTATCTCTTGCGGGGAATTACTCAGAAGAACCTCCCCTACGATATATTTAAGTGGCGACAAAATCGGAGGTGCGTTACCTTTTATGCAGTTTTACCGATTTGTTTTACATGAGTCTGAAGAGATTTGCAATTTCATTTTAGTAGTGTTTCAATTGATCATCGCATCAATGATTCTATTAGATAATCGGAAGTATTTGTACACAATAAAATTTTATAACATTTTATTGCGAAATCTGAACAATATGAATAATAATATCATAATTAATATAAGCGCGAGATTTTTACATAAGATTTCTCAAATATCACAAGTTGTTAGCTTTTGGTTTGATTGTTATAATCTTATTAGATGTATAGTATATTATTTTTAACAATTAGATAATAATAAAAACAAAGAGAGAAACGCTTTTAAGCAATCACGATAATTATATAATTTGTATATTATATAAAAATACAATATAATGCGCATGATTTGGCGTGAGACACTACTGTCTCTTGATCTACGTTGATACGCGATGACTATTCGCTCTTTGAAAGAGAAAAAGAGCG
>NW_021849016.1:63229-112659 GCF_003651465.1 Formica exsecta | reverse complement strand
TAAATACTAAGTAAAAACAAATACGTGTCATTTTTTGTTTTTATAGAAATTAAAGTATTGATTTAATTATAAAATTTTTTTTGAATATGTTTGTTTACAAATTTTTTTTTATCAAATAAAATATATAAAACGGCAGTTATAGGTACACTCGCAATAATTGGGACATTTATCCTAGTTGCATGTTGAAAGCTGTTGACAAACTGCGAGAAATAGATGAAACACATTATTGACAAAATATCGTAATGTAAACAAACACTTTTTCCATGTCTGTTTTACAACAAATACAATGTACACAAACTCCACTTTTCCTAATATTACTTTATAATACCCAAGAAAAAGCATTAAAACCGTGAAACTTTAATTTGTTATATCTCTTATACCAATGCCGTCCCCCATTTATCTCTTGCGGGGAATTACTCAGAAGAACCTCCCCTACGATATATTTAAGTGGCGACAAAATCGGAGGTGCGTTACCTTTTATGCAGTTTTACCGATTTGTTTTACATGAGTCTGAAGAGATTTGCAATTTCATTTTAGTAGTGTTTCAATTGATCATCGCATCAATGATTCTATTAGATAATCGGAAGTATTTGTACACAATAAAATTTTATAACATTTTATTGCGAAATCTGAACAATATGAATAATAATATCATAATTAATATAAGCGCGAGATTTTTACATAAGATTTCTCAAATATCACAAGTTGTTAGCTTTTGGTTTGATTGTTATAATCTTATTAGATGTATAGTATATTATTTTTAACAATTAGATAATAATAAAAACAAAGAGAGAAACGCTTTTAAGCAATCACGATAATTATATAATTTATAAAAATAATAAAAATACAATATAATGCGCATGATTTGGCGTGAGACACTACTGTCTCTTGATCTACGTTGATACGCGATGACTATTCAAGAGAAAAAAGAGATAAATATTTATTTTATTGACGCGCACAGAGATTCGCAGTGAGAATTTTCCACCTGACTACGATACTCTTAAAGCTACTACATTTACATTTGCGACGGGCGCTAAAGATTTTATGGTGAAATATCGATTTTCTATAGAAAAATTGAGTTTGTTTCCTGCACAGATAAATTTCCATTTAATTTGTAAAGTACACATCTCCTACATTTTTTAGAATATATATTTTCATTTATTCTTGCTCAAACTCGCATTGTTTGATATTTAAAATTGTTTTTCAATTTTTTACATTCTATTATATATCGCAGAAAAATTATATTGAAGAAACAAGAATAGAATAATTCAATATATTTGCGCGTTCTCTCACATAAAAATATATAATAAAGTTAAAACAAAAATTTAATTAATTACGAGATTATTTGTTTAGCATAAGCCTTTTAATAATAAATGTTTCCTAACTCTTCCATTTTACACTCACAACACTTTTAACTTAACATAATTACTGAGAATTTTCACATTGTTGTCTATATAATTACAACGAGTCTTGCTCAATAATATATCTAAGTGAAAAGTTAGAGAGCTAAACTAGTTCTAATGTCTATAAAGTTTATAAAGATGTCTATAAAGACATTTGTGTGTATGATAACATCTTCATTATTACAGTGCAATACAATATTTAAAAAGGATAAGATATATAAGTCCTTCACTCAGACAGTTGTCAAATACTTAAGTATTCGCATTTAATTACTTGGAAACATCATTAAAATAATTACTCGTATCATTATTCATTGCATCACCAGTTGCTAAGACGTGCTTATCTTACAAACATTCTAGCTAATTAACTAATTTTATGAAGTTTCTATCATCATCAAACTTTAATTCATTGACTAAAATTCACGAAGATTCTTTTAAATACACGTCGATATTTTTTGTATAAATAAATATATATGAAAGATTTAATCTGTATCTATGAAGGAGGAGGATGTTTATTTTAAATTTCTTCCTAGACTATACAATATTACAGTCTAGCCGATCTGTGTATCTGAAGGATTAAATGTAGATCAGAACATGTTTATCGGCAATATTCGCTGTAAATGAAAGGAGGACGAACCGATGGATTGTGCGATAACACAAGGCGGGATGGAAGATTTTGTTGTTAAGCTGCGAGTTACAGTTAACTTGCAAGTGGGCGCTGCACTAAAGCTAACAGTACCTGGTGCAGTCACCTCGATTGGCAGGCTTTACATCACGAGTTCACAATGCAACAGGATGCAACCGAGAGATGCTCGCCCATTCTCTTTGACGACGGCAATGCCGCCGCCGCGCGCCCGCACAATACGACGTGAAATAAAAAATTGCGTGCATAATCCGCTTAGATGCAGATCCGCGCCGTGACTTTTTTCCGGAGTAATGAGCGTTACTCCGGATGCAACCTGTATCTCTCTGGCGCATATCGTAAAAAATAAAGGAGAAGATTTAATGGCGTCTTTTGATGACGACTAAAACTCACCTATGCATCCCAATATAAGGATAGACGTTCTTTCGCGAATCATTTCTGTCCGTTAGATCTCCTCGCTCGTTCTGCAACAAATATTATTTTACATTGTATTTGTGTATTATTCTATGTGTGTAGAAACATATATTACAGACATTATAAATATCTAGCCAAAACGTTTTGATTATATATTTTCTTGCAACTGTCAAATACTACTTGCATGATGTAAATCGTTAAATGTAATACGTCTGTATAAGAATAAACTAGCATAAATAAAATTTTTCGAAATTTTTCTACGTTTATACAGGGTGGGCCCAAACGTTCCGGCCAGACTTTGAGATTTTATAGGAAATTTAATTCTGAACAAAAAGTTTCGTATAAATATGGGTCGAAAAATGCTTCCTTAAAAAGTTAGCGCCCAAAAACATCTGCAATCACGGTTATTTTATACATTTTTACAAATATCAGAGAAAGAATGCATTTTTTAACAAAAAGTATCGAGGTTATTTCAAAACCTATGGAACGTACTACAATCATTTTGATCTTATTTGAAAGATAATTTAACTCTCTACAACTTTCGTTTTTGTTAAAAAAAGCATGCTTTCCTTGATATTTGTAAAAATGTATAAAATAACCGTGATTTCAGAGGTTTCTATACTGCGTTCACGGAGAGAACAACCTCGCTTTTCGTCCGGTTCGGTCAGATCCCGCCCGATCGACCGCCCATTTTGCCCCCTCTATGCTGTCAATATTGGTCTTGCAGCTTGCAGATCCGGCTAATTGACAAAGGAGACCCGCGCATTCCTTAATGAATTCTTTCAAACATTAGAAAGTTAATATGATCGATACGCATACGGCATTGAAGTAACGCGCTGAAGTCTCTCACCTAATCCCCACTCCGCCCAAAGCTGCGCGAAGCGAGGTTGTTCTCTCCGTGAATGCAGTATAGGCCTTAAGTTTTTAAGGAAGCATTTTTCAACCCATTTTTATAGGAAATTTTTTGTTCAGAATTAAATTTTCTATAAAATCTCAAGGTCTGGGCGGAACGTTTGGGCCCACCCTATAAAGCCGTATATTGTAATAATATTTTTCGGTAAGATAAAGATATTGATAATGATATTTGCTCTTTATATATATAATATTTATAAAAATAATTTTATTAAAATATAAAATTATGAAACAACGTTGTAAGTTCTTAGTAATGATATACGCAAAGACAGAATTATAATAAAAAAAGAACTATTCTTATATAAATATTTTATCTAGTGAAATGTGGAATATTAGCAATATCAGTATGCGCATGACGTATGCGGTGCTGATTAAAATTCAAAAGAAAGATGTCGATCAAGAGCTTGGAAATGAATACAATTCGCTATATAATCAGGCGCAATTTTCAACATTGTGTGGATGACCTCGTTTACGAGTCTGCTTACCTTAGGGAGTATAACATAAAACTCCAAACCGCAATGCAGCGTGCAAGCTTTATTAAAAGTTTTCATCCCGTGTTTGCAACGATGTTGTACAAAGATACAGTATTTTGGTCAAGGATACACATCTCTCAATATTCTTTTGAGTTTGCGTTAAAATAGTTTAATATTGTTCAAATTCAATTTCGTAGTTGGCGTATTAATTATACAATATATAGATTATATAATATTTATATAATATAAATACATAGCACATTTTTCGACAAAATTTCACAAAAACGGTATTTGGATGTTTAATCGAGAATGTAAAAGAAATAAAAATTATACTAAGCTCAAAAATTGAAATTATCCAATTTTCATAATATATAGGTTGAGATACATTCCGCTATTCAACGCCTCGTTTGCTGCACGAACGTGCTCGTGCAGGTATTGAACATATATCTGACTTTAATTGTAGAAAGTAATCGTAGAAAGTACAATATTATATATCTCTGTTCTCTGCAAATGTATTTAAAGAGTACACACCAATTATAACTACCAAAAAAATTAATTTTGTGAATTAATCATACAAATCTGTTTTAATTATGTTAGAGCCATAAAGAAGTCGGTCAGTTATTCATATAATAAAATCATTAATAATCGAGAAAATCAAAGAAAAAATACTATAATTGAAATATATTTGAAACCTCGATTACTTTTTTTATCAAATATAACTTAAATATTCGAGTGTCTGACAAAAATATTTTATGTAAAATTCTTTTTTTCTTTCATCTATAATTTTATTTTAGATCATAATTAAAAATATTATATTATGTTAATGGAAATCGCAAAAGAGCTCTTTCTCTGTATGTAATGTATATAAAAATTTTATTTCTACTTATTTTTTACTATGAATCATGTAAGGTACATCATTATTTCATCCAACGAGCCAAATTACTCTAATAAACTAAGTTATATCTTTGCCTCATGAAACCATATTCTATTTTATCGCTCTTGTTTCAAGGTACGTCGTGGCGAGAGCTTGTGCCGCATTTCCTTATTAATTCAAGAGCGGAGCACCCGGGAGAGCGTGTCCAAAGCGTCCATTAAATCTCATAGATAGCTTTGTGGCGTCTGTGTCGAGAATGGTTCACATAAGAGACGACGCATCATGAAACGGCGCCGACAGTCGAAAATCGTAACATTGCACGAATGAAGACATAATGTGTGCGAGTCTCTTTCCTGACAGAATCTGTCTACTTGCGCAATTAACGGCGCGTACGATTAACTAGTACATCGCAACTTACGCGTTTCGAGTAAATACATATCTCAATTGATTATACCGTATACGCATATTGTATGAGAAAATAGCTGCAAGATGCGTCAGAGCACATTCCTAGCTAAAGCAGGCGAGCGAAACGCGAGTAATGTAATTACACTTCGATCGATTTAATTACATCGTTTAGTTAATAGCTCGCGCGTGATTATCAAAAAGGGAAATTTAAATGCTTTTATTATGTAAATTACCTTACGTATCTTGAATAAACCATGATGTTTATTTCGAATGATTTCTTCAATTTTACAATTCTTTCTTCTGTAGTTGCTTTTATTAAAAATCGCAGTTTAACAGAAAAATTTTCTTGTTCCTGATAAAAATATTATATATAACTAAATATATAGACTAGCATAAATTAGTTTAAGGACGAAATACGTTGTAAAAGAAAATAGATGAGATTGAAATTTTCTAGAAAACTAACAGAAACCGCCGTCGTGTACTTCTCTCAAAGGAAATTATATTGCGCAGAAAAACTGCGGAAAAAAAGAACCGTGTCGTTTTTATTTGGATGAAAAAAAAATCAAGATTTCACATTTTATATTTTATGAAATAAACGAAATAATATGAGATATATATCTCCTATAAAGAACACGTAAGCGTTGTGAAGGATAAATTTAACGCGCGTGAGAGATGAAGTTAATGAAGAATTTTGAAATTTTTTGCGTAATTAATTAACGCATGAAAGAATCACATCATCAAATGCGAACGACATCAAAGTACGATATGTACTTTGCGCTCTTAGTCATGTAAACGCAACATATACGTGTACGTATGAGATATTCATATGTTACATCGTCATGTCTACGATGTAGCCTGCAGGGATCATCGTTCAGCCAGGGCAACGGTGCCAAAGGAGGTCGACCTCAAGGCTCGTCAATTAGATTAGTACAAGTTAAGCTGTCGCCCCGAGGAACACGTAGTCCACGTAGTTCCTCGTGTAACAATTTCGTACATAATCATTCGTGCGTCGAATTCGATCTCTTTGTGCAGGGCAAATAGAGGTATCGACTTTGTCGAGTGCTGATTCTGGATGTTTGTCTAGAACTTTGGATCCCACTGTTTATCGTGACCCAAATAGATCGAATATCGAACATCGCGTTTGTACGGTTATTGTAACCTAACGTTCTACCCAACGATACGTGTTATATACGTGCGTTTGGATCTTGGTAAATGTTACTCTGTTTACATTTCATGTTGTGTATAGGATTGTGCTACTATTTTAAAAAATCCCGCAAATATATTTGTTTTCAGAAAAATTATTTATGGTATTATTGATTTTAAATTTCGATTAAATATTGTTGAACAACTGATATTGTCAAATGCGTGAATTATTATCGAGATTATGGCTTATTAAAAAGATGGTAATGTTTCATGTAATAAAAGCAAAACAATTTTGCTATAAATAATACATATAATAATATAGCGTGAAAAAAGAAAGTATATTTAAAACAATAATTCAGTAAATAATGCAACGATGTGATGACTTGTATACGAGATACTAGTATGGCATGGAATTAATTAATATTACTAAATTCAAATAATTTTTTAAACTTTAAATTGCGCTGTAAATAGCAATAACTTATATTTTTTATCAATTGCATTACGATAAATGCTGTCACTGTTTTGGCTTACGTTGCTGCTAAATTAGCCCGTCATAAAGCCGTATGCGTACAATACATGCACGGTTCAATAGCAGCCATTGGGCGAAAAGAGGGAATACATAAAGAACGCATTTTTCAGCACCGATCTTGCATCCTTTGTCTCCGTTGATTGAAGCACTTTTCCATTTTCCGGCACAAAAAAATCTTTTTTCGCCCCGAATTGGGCCAAGCCATTCACGTTTCTCCGGAACGTGAAACGTACCGGGAGATAGTAGAAAGTTTGTTATAATTCTTTTAAATGCCGAGGTCTGTGTAAATTACGACAGCGGATATTCTCCGTGTCGCGCAAAAAGCATCCATTGCAATATTCCTTCAAATTGAATAAATCTATTAGATATATATTGACGAATAATTTGTGTTTAACTTTCAAACTGTAATTTTATATTTTTTTTTTATATTCATAAAATAGCAAAGAGACGAAAAAATATGCTTGTTCTGATAATTTTTTCAATAAAATTAACAATTTTTACTTATTATCATATTTATCTATTTATCATATTCCTTAAGAAATTTAATTATTAAGAAACACGCAAAGCGCGGAATTTAATACTTGCCACAGGTATTTTATTCACACACACATTATATATATATATATATATATAAGATTAAATCGTGAACGAAAATTAGGCCCTACGGCTTAGATGTAGAAGTTTTCATCGGTAAAAAGAGCGGTGGAGGAAAACGCTGCACTTTCTCTCACAATCAGCTGCATGGATGCGTTAAACGAAAAGCAGCGAAAACACGAAGAGCTATAATATGTATACCGGCGTTGAACTGATCCATCGTCATCACTGAAATACATTTCTCTTGACGATCTAACATATAAATTACTTCTCATCTCATCTTCTCGTTCCTCCACACACAAATGCAATACGTCCCAAAAGTGCATACATACGTGAGTCTGCAAATTCGCGCGTTGCTCAACTTCCTTCATTTACATGCTAATAGAACTGCTAGCAACTCGCGGATAGTTAAGGACTCATTGTTGCATGAAGGAATGCTCGGGTGTAATTTGTCCGTGCAAATTTTTGCAACATATACTTTCTCTCGCGTCTCGAAAACTCACGCGCGACATGAATGTCAATCGTGAATTTGCATAAAGATCGCATTTTAATTTCGTGAAACTCTGACATAAAATCGATTGCAACAAGATTTGATGTATGGGTGAAATTTTCCAGTAATTGTCATCAATTCTTCTGTCTGCAAAAACCTTGAATTCTGCATTTTTTAATAAAACTAGAACACGCGCACGCCATTTATTTTGTGTGTGCATATGTGTGTGTGTGTATCTCTATAATTACTTACATATTAACTCTAGTATCCTCCGTTTTTTCAAAAACAATTAAAAAAAAGTTACACATACACTTAATATTTGAATTCTCAAATGCGTCGTTCAGTCATGACAGGCTTTCATTGATATAAAGTAATGCACAGGGCAGCATCGAGATAACCAATCAGCATCGCGGAAAAGAGGTAACAATACTTGCAAGTATCGATTTAACATGCCTTTTTAAGAGTGGATATCTCGATGAGAGCTGCTCACGGCATATTATTAGAATATTACAAAGTGTATATGTGTGTGTTATTAAAAATATTATAAAATGCATCATTTAATTTTTATAATTCATAATAAATGATAATAGATAAAAATGATAAAAAAAATCGCGATATTGGTTTGAGCATAAAAATATTAAAAGTTTTTTTTCTATTTCGTACTACCCAGAACTCTAAACAAAAAACCGGAAATGCGATTTGCGGAAAAAATTTGTCTTTAAAATATTTAAAATTAATTTAAAATATACTTGTATTATTGTATATGTCATAGTATGTAAAATATTTTAGCAGCAAATTATCAATAACATAGTATTCGACCTTGGCGGCGTAAACTTGGCGCGCTATCATTTACATATCTCGACTTTATTATCATTCGCGCGACAACACTCGAGCAGGAAAGTAATCGTGCGAGAAGCTCCGTCAAATTCCTTCTCTAAACATGATCGCAACCAGTATCGGGAAATTTATCGTAAATACATATATACATGCATATCGCGGCGATAGATTTCGAATCGCATATTTCGTAATTTATTCATTTAATCGAATAAGAATTAAAGTAATAGGAAACCAAATTATAAATTATCGTTTCGTTCCGATCTTTACGAACAATAATTATTTCTTTAATAACACATAGAGTCAAATATATTTTGTCCATGATGCTATATCATTTGACTTTTTGACGATCTAGATATAATTTAGAATAACAACGTACTGTAAAACGATCAGATCGCAAAATCGAATAATTAATATAACAATAAACTTTGTGATACATTAATCGTTTAATAAATAATTGATCCATAATTTAAATATTTATATAAAATACTTATATAATTTAATATTTCGCATATCATAGTACATAAAATATTTCGGCAGCGAATTAGCACAATACCTAATATAGGATGCGGTCTTGACAACGTAAACATTGGCGCGCTATTGTTTACGTATCACGGCTTTGTTATCATTCATACTTGAATAGAATTGTAGTGGGGCGAGACTCTCAAATTCCTTTCCTATGTGTTATCATTCGCATGGCGACACTCGAGCAGTAAAGTAGCAGTGCGAGACGCTCCGTCAAATTCCTTTTCTAAACGCGATCGCGACAAGTATCGGAAAATAATTTGATTAATAATTAATTATTTTTTACATATCTTAAATAATAATTATAATTTAATATTATAACTAAACATAATTATATCGCTATGATAGTTCTTAAAGTGCATATTTCGAGTGATATATATATATACATTTAATCAAGAATCAAAGTGACAGGAATCAAAATTATGAATTATTGTTTTGTTGCGATCCTTATAAGCATCCTTATAATTATTTCTTCAAAAATACTTAAAGTTAAATCTATTTAGTTCGACACTTTAGCGTGTTTGACTTTCGACGGCATGTAAATATGATTCGGATTAAGATCGCGTAATTAAACAATTAAATCGCAAAATCGAGTAATTAACATAACGAAAGGCTTTGTGATACATCAACCGTTTAATAATTAATTAATCATAATCTAAAATATACTTTATACATTATAATATTCCGCGTATACATATAATATGATAGTACATAAAATATTTCGGCAACGACTTTTCAATAATATAATCGGCCTTGGCGGCCCTATTGTTTATATGGTCTTATTATTCGTACGGCAACATTCGAGTAACGTAGTGGTACGAAACATTTCGTACATTCTTAAATTCTAATCCTAAACGCGATCTAGTATTGGAATAAAAATCGCTATAATTATTATAATTAATGATTAATTTTCTTTTAATAAACGACACAAAACTGTATTGCGAACATAAGTAATTGCAAATATAACTCTTTATCAAATTCTCAATCGCGATCATTTATTATTGCAAGTAAAAATCGAAGTAATATTGATAAAAATTTTGTTACGATCCTTCGATATCGTTGATCTTTACGGATAATAATTATTTACTTAACAATTTTTATAGTCAAATATATATCGTCTGATAACTTTTTCTAAAATGTGAACAAAAAATAATTATTATTTAAACGATTGCTGTATCATTCTTGTAATGATGCGCATGATTTTGGCTTCGTATAATTATTGAGCGCGGATCATACTTTTCGTATTACTCGCCTATAATATAATAAAATGTATATCTCGTGTAATTGTTTCGCCATCGGAAGTGCCGTGCAAAGTGTTCTTCGTTGCATATACGATTAACCATAATTATCATGTTTTCGCGAGTGAGTGTAAGTCACGAGGAAGCAGCAAAGGATGAACAAGAGACAAAAAGAAGATCTGAAGCAGCATCGGGCGACGTAAGGAGCAACGATATGCGGTGAGTAATTTATAAATTATTTATCATTTGTATTATTTTCAAGATAGATATATTGCTCGTTCTTTTTTTTTTCATTTTCTCGATAATGCGATTCATTCGATATTATCGTGCAATATAACGCATAAAATATTCCAAGTTTCATCAATCTACAACTAATAACACGAGTTAGCCAAAGATAGTAGTATACTTATCACGAAGAAACAGAGATATCCGGTTTGACTCGCCTACCCAGTTTTATCCTATTTTCCCCTATATCTGAAGGGAAAACACATTTTTCTTTCTTTTGGTTAAAAGTGTTCCACCATTATTAGTATTAGTATTATTATAGTATTAGTGTGCTAAAAAGACTTAATAGTAGATTGAACATGGCATATAGCTAATGTATGTAGATAAATTTATATTTTTTAAGCAATTTAAAATTGCAATCAATTTGTCCGTTTCTATTGGCTTTCTTGATACAACAAATTATGGTTACGAAGGAATATATTGTAATAAAGAATTTTTAATTAATATAATTTTTATTTTTTTTTCAGAAAATATTTCTAGGTACTGAGGATATATTAAAATTATTTCTTGGTTTCTTTTAAGAAATCATTTGCAGGTATTGGACATCCCGGCATTGTAGGAGCATTCTAGGTAGTTTTTAGATATACCATTCTATAGATATAATAAAATACATGCGCAAATTAACATACTATTTCAAAAAACTTTTATACTTTTTTTGAATATTATGTTACAAAATATTATATATGAATGTAACGTAAAATGTATACTTTAAAATTTCGAGACAAATCGAATGGATACCCCAATATCAGTGAAATATCGGCAAATTAAAGTATTTAAATGCTACAGAAAAAGATTAATTACAGCTTAGAATTATTACAATTATGCTTGAAATTATTTTGATTTATTTTATGTTGCAAAGTAGTTATATTCAAATTAATTTTTTTTAAATCTTGCTGTTATCGGATTCGATTCGTTTCGAACAGTTGAAACCCGAGAATTATTTGTACTCGCACATTTAACTAACTACAATAACAATGCATGTATTTTATTACCCATAAATATATTCGTTCGTAACCATATTTTCATAAAAATCGTGATATCCGTTATTTAATTTTCAATAAAGAGATATATTCTTAAATAACGGATGAACACATTTTCTCGCGCAAATTTCAATCTCGCGAATTAAAGACAATGGTAACTGTCATTGATTTGTTACCGAAATCATTGCTCTCGGAAGCAGTCGGGAAGATCCGAAATTCGTTCCCTTCTACAGCAGAGCCCCTGATTTTTAACAGATCACTTAATTTTTCTTTGCGGATTGATATTGCGGGGTTTGATATAGAAGCAAGAACTTTAAAGCTTTATCCTGTTTAGGCAATCTTCCGCGAAACGGTACATATATCTTATTCTTAATCGCGAAATTTGCATAAAATTACGCATTTGAAAATAAATCGGGCATTAGATTCTATATTCACAAATATCCTATATTAAAACAAATTATCAAAAGCACGAGCGATTATAAGAAGCACACCAAATGTCCGTCAAAATATCGTATAAGTATATAGTAATTATAGCGTTCCTCTGATTGTTTAAAAAATTACATGTACATTGGAATTGAATTTTACGGTTATCGTCGATTTGTTCGTTGCGTTTTTGTCGCAAATTTTAAATCGCGGTTTATCTCGTGATTTAATCTTTGATTTACATCGAAGTTTCGTCTATCTTTTCTCGGATATTTTCTTCGAAAGTCTACGCAAACTGCACAAGTAGTTTAAGTATTTTTTTCTACAATTGAAAAACAACTACGATAACTTTATTAACGACTTTTTTTATCATATGTGTTTGCATTATATTGAATTTGATAAGCTTTGTAATTATATGTTGATTATTAATCATAAATATCGCATTAATCGTTGCTTATCAGCTATACTGATTTAAAAATTTCTAATGAATTCTGCATTATATGAATACTTCGAACATTTTCGCGTAATTCCGTGTAATAAATAATTTTGTACTACATTTTCATTTATATTTTATATTAAACTTTGTGTTATATTCTGTAATATATATTTATAATATAATTAATTCTCTATATTATAGATATTTATATTATTAATGTATTATATATATTAATCAGATTCTCTCGAAACCTATTTTTGGTCGAACATATATTCATGGCAAATTGGATTTAATCGCTTCCAAAGCAAGGCTTCATTCCAAACTTGCTTCATTCGAAAACACTGATAGTTACTGGTAAGGTCACCCATGCCGGACAGGTCGAAGGGAAAAAGTCAGACTAATTGTAAAAGAGGTATCGTAATTATTATATATATATATATTTATTATAATGTTGCGTCCCTGGATTTTATCCTTGTATCGAAAGTATGCCCGATATCGTCTCCGAGCGCGTTATCAAGAGGGTTTGTTTACCAACAAAGACAGACATGTTGAATTTATGGCAGCTGTCAAACGGTGTGGTCGTTTTTGGGACAGCTCCGCTTCTCACGTTCGGATATTATTACCCGAGTTGTACCAAATTAATAAAGTTACCATTCCTTTTTAATCAGTGTTCCCTTATTTGCTCGGGCGTGCGAGAATGACGCGGTTCGCGAATGTTGAGCGGTTACGTTGCGCGCTTCGAAGTATGATATATCGAGATCGACAAGCGGACAATATTAATATTTTTAAATAAAATGAAAGTAAAAGAGACAGTAATCGAGAGAATAGAGAGAAAAAGGGGCTCCAAAATATTTTCATGCCCCCCTCGGGACTTAGAAATATCTTGATACGCGATACAACATACGAAAAATCAATTTCTGAGAAACAAAAGTCTATTCTACTATAATTTTGTAATCTTTTATTTTTTTACAGAATTTTAATCATTAGCAGCATTAATTAATTCTTTCACGTTCATATGATCGCCCGGTAATAGGTATGCTATCAGGTTTTCGCAAAACATTATACGAAAAATCGAGATATTTTTTGATTGAAGCGTAAAAAGAGTAAAAGTTAAGAGTTTCTTTTATATTTCATGGCGTACTACACAGAGCTCTAATTAAAAAGTCGGAAATGGGAAAAAATTTACTTATCCTAATAATTGGATGTATCTTTATACGACATACAAAAAATTATGATTTCCGAAACGCGAGATCTATTGATTCTATTCTATATATTATAATTATTAAATTTATCTATAGTTTTAACCGTGTTCTTTCAAATCCATGGAGTTTTAATCATTAAGAGCGTTAATTAATTTTTTTCACATACATACAGATATTTATAAAATTACTTACATAATAATCCTAATTACTTATTTTTCAAAATCAATTAAATCAAAATTATACACACATACTTAATATTTGAACTCTCAAAAACGCGGCTGAAGCCATGACTTCCAGGCTTTTATTGATATGAAATAATGCATAGCGCAGTGTCGAGATAACCAATCAGCATCGCGGAAAAGAGGCAACAATATTTGCGAGTATCAATTTAACATGTCTTTCTTAAGAATGGAAAAAATGGTTTTCGCAAAGAAAAACAGAAGATGCTCGTATCTCAAATATGTTTTTTTTTACTATCTCGTTGCGGCATCCTTATAAACGCATACTTTTTTTCCTTAAGGGTCATAGCGAGACTTATAAACGTCGTTCTAGATAGTAAAATTTAAAGACTTTCAAATATAAAAAAACTGCGAAGTATAGAAAGTCAAAGACGAGAAGTTCCGCCTTTAATGACATTCCGTGTAACTTTAAGAAACATTAAATTTTCTTCTGCTTTATCCGCGACACTTCCTAGATTTTGCAAGTTTAAGTAAGAGATGCGTCCTTTATAAAGAGAATTTCAGTTTTATGACGAACATACGATTATTTTTGCATTTGGAGTTATTATTTCATTAAAATATAATAATTCACATTCAGCAAAGCTCTTTGAAAGATATTAAAAAATGCAACAAATGATACTGTTTTACGGGTAGTTAATACTCCTTCAATTTTCACTCACCTATTAAGTACAACAATAAGTATAACAAGAATGCATAAGAAGCAAGATATAGGAATTTTTTTGAATCGCTGATTATGAATGTAAAATCAGATTTGCAAAATTATTTATTTAGGCTAAGTTCCAAAATTGTGTAAAATTTCTTCTCCGAGGAAAATTTTACTCGATAGCCAGCCTGGAATCAATCAGAAACACTCTGTTTTACGGGTAGTTAATATTCCTTCAATTTTCACTCACCTATTAAGTACAACAATAAGTATAACAAGAATGCATAAGAAGCAAGATATAGGAATTTTTTTGAATCGCTGATTATGAATGTAAAATCAGATTTGCAAAATTATTTATTTAGGCTAAGTTCCAAAATTGTGTAAAATTTCTTCTCCGAGGAAAATTTTACTCGATGGCCGTTCCGAAACTTTTTTGAGTGTCTCAAAAAAGTTTCGGAACGGCCATCGAGTAAAATTTTCCTCGGAGAATACGTTTTGGAACATAGCCTAAAATAATAAAATGTTTAAACAAATTAGCAAAAAAGTTGAAAAAATACAGTGACATATGTTATAAAAGTTATTCGAATAAGTAATTTTAAATATATCAAGTTTAAAATGTATTGTTTTAAATTATTCAAACAATAAAAGCAAATGGTTCAAACAAATCAGCAACAAGGTTGAAAAAAAAATTGAAACGTTTTGTGGCAGCTTAAGTTATAGAGGATTTTTTAACCTTGTTGCTGATTTATTTGAACCATTAATTGTTCAAATAATTAAAAACAATGCATTTTACATATTTGATGCCATATTTAAAATTATTTACCCGAATAACTCTCAAAACACATGTTACTGTACTGCATTTATTCAATTTTTTTGCTAATTTGTTTAAACATTTTATTATTTAAACAAATAATTTTGCAAATCTGACTTTACATTCATAATCAGCAATTCAAAAAAACTCCTTGTTTCTTATGCATTTTTGTTGTAGTTATTGATGATAGGAGGGTGAAAATTGAAGGGATATTAATTGCCCGTAAAAAACCACTTATGGGCAAAAATGAAAAGACATGGGTGAAATATTTTTCGTAGTTTTATATTTGTGCCAAATTTGAAAGAAATCGAAGCGTATCACTTGAATAGGTTTACTTATAAGTACTTACAATTAGACATACTAAGAAAGTACTAAGAAAGACTAATGGTCGGATACATATTCCTTTTCTCTTTTTCACAATTTTTTTACGACGAGAGCAATTTGTCGTGCTTCTAATATGTTTATTTTTCTTACAATGAAAAAGTTGTGTTAGAAGTCGTTCCTCTCTTTCTCTCTCTCTCTCTCTTCTCTTCTCTTTGTGCTGTTTTACCTCTTTTACCTCGGTAAATTTACATTCCCGCACCGGGGGTGCTTGACCGGGCGCGTCTCTGAGAAAAAACCATTAGTCTCAAGCATGGCGGGTTAGCGATGCGTGACCACCTGTTCCTCCTCCTTGGTGCTTCATTGTCGGCCGCGGTTGTTTGCTTCGTGATGTTTCGCCGGATACGACGCGCGGCTGTATGCTCCACTAACTTCAACGTCCGTCGCGATGCCTTCGTGTTTTGCGACCGCGGAGCGGGTGCTAGGGCGAAGGAAAACCAGTTTCGTCGAACGGTGCTAGCGATTTTTTTTTCTTATTGCAACTAATATTTGCGAGATATGGCGTAAGATAAAGAGATGCCCGGATGTCTCGAGAGAAGAAAGCATAACAATTGCTTCCCTGATGTATTCTTGTTTTCAAATTTTTTAAATATAAGTGTCTTTAAAAATAACCCAATATATGTAAATAATTAATTATTTTAATTCCGCATAAAAAAGTTATTTGGAAAAATAGTTTCGCATATTTCTATCTCAATCGATCTATTTATGTATTTTAACGAGCGATACGAAATACGAGATAAATCAGAACGAATAGTGAATCGTTCATGAAGCTTTATTAATTTTAATTTCAATCTATTCACCGTGTAATCCAATTAGGAGAAATCTCGGGGGAAAATATTTCTCGCGTAAATCAATTATTGAAAAAACGTGAGATTAATAAAAATGCATGGCTCGGAGAATCCGTGCTCGAGTGCCGATACATAAATTCATTGAATATAATTACACTCCATTATTAAACGATACGAGTCGTGTATCGATTGATATGACATCGAGCAAGATCGATGCAGAATCGATCTCGTAACGGCGATGCGCTACGCATTGCGTTCATAAAATAAAACCACGTGGCGCGCGCGTGGGAGTGGTCTGCAAGTCTTGTCAATTGAATTCTCAACAACGGGATGCAACAACGTGAATGTCAACCGATGACAGAACGACACTCGGATATCGATTCATTCGTTCACGGCCGGCCTCTATTGTTTGTCGTTGCATTTCCACCCGCATTTGTGCTGCCAGTCGCGACGAATTTGCATTGATGAGCAATTATGCAGAGCATTTTACGGACATGGTTACGCGGAAACGTCGCGGTGCAAATTAATCTGCAAACGCATTTTCAAATTGTAAATCATTATGCGAACAAAAAAAATTGAACGCAGATACCGATTGCAATAGATTGCATTATAATAATGAGTGGTACATTTCAAGGATAACTAGTTTGTATATCTAATAAGTTCGTATATTAATTTTTTATTTTGTGTCAGATAATTGTTCAACGGACGTATTATTTTCGTTCAGGAAGATCTTTAAACTTGTAAAACAAATTTAATCCGCACGACATTATTTAAATAATAACGAATGGCAGTAAAAGAAAAAATAATTATCTTTATACTCTTATAAGAGAGATTTGTAAGAATTATTTTTACACGCTTCTAAACTTTTTTAGTTATTTTTAATTATTTTTTGTTTTGTAAAAAAAAAATACTTTAAAGAAATTTTATTTTAAAAATGGGTAAAACAAATTTTGTCGTATTTGCAAAATTTATCCATATTATTTATATTTTCCAAATTTTTTATTGAGTTTTTTTTTAAATGTATTAAGTTCATAGGAGCGAAAAAAATTTTCATTAAACACCAAAAGAATTTTTTTTTGTGTGTAGGCAATAACGAATGTTTTCTATTGATCGTACTCTAGGCGAGGAAATGGCAATCGTGCTATTTTCTGGTTCGTTTGGCAACACTAGCAGAGGAACACTTTGCGTCACTCTTTAAAACGTTGTAATGATTTATTTTTCTCTCTCTCTTTATTGGCTGAAATGTCGAAGAAGCGCACTCACCCGCCTTCGTATTTGCTCGACCGACGTGTTTCCGTTCGATCGCTAAATCCACTTTAACGTTAGTCGAAACGCAATGCTCGATTGCAAGTATAAACGACTAGCTAACTGACTCCGAAAGTTCTCGGTCGAGTGCCGCATTTAAACAGGTGCTCTAAGTTTATGAAAGTCTATTGTATTGTCCCCTTTGTTTTTCTCATTGAGTGAAACCCACTTGCACATATTAAAGAAACACGTTATTGTTAAATAAAATTCGTAACTTGAGAAATCAACTACTATATATATATATATATATATACATATATGAATGTGTCACGTCTTGTTAAGTTTAGATAATGCCAATAATAATAGATAATAATGGATGATAAAAAAACATGTGTATCTGTATTCGAGAGTTATAAATAAATCGTAGAATTTCTCTCTTTCTCTCTTATTTTCACACAATTTTCACAAATCATATCTCTTTAAACTTAATTAATCCTTTAGAGTTATATGTATAAGATAATAATATCATAGCAAATTTATAATCAATTGCAAATAATCACTTAAATTGCGATCTTATGTACATCTATAGAAAACATATCTTCGGCTAATCATAATAAGAGATATATTTTTTATCCTTGCAATGGGATGACGTCATGTTATCAGATAATTATTGATATCGTAAAGACACGCTATCACCATCGTGCCCTAATTTAATCTGAATGACATCTCAGCCGTTCCATTTTTTTAAATCACTCTCCTGTTTATTCAGTGTTTTTTATTGTCAAGTGTCCCACGCGGATTGGATCGTTCCGTAGAGCCATCATGTCACGATGATCCTTGCATCAGTAGCACCAGTGCGCAGATACGGGTACGAGTATACGAATACGAGTGTCCAATTATCCAATGACGAGTCACGGCCTTGTCTTGCGTTGCCGAACAATGACGTCCCATTATGCTCCTTTAGTTTGTTTGCTGCCTGTTAGGTCACACCGTGTCGCACGAGAATGTTTGCCTCCGTGAGAAAGTGTGTATCAGATTTTATATGCAAATCAGACGCATCTAAATTCTATGTACGTACAATCTTGCTCATCGTCCCTGAGATGGCTTGGAAATTGAAACTGACACAATTTCGATGAGACGAAAAATTTCAATTCACACGTGAAATTAATATTTATATTTATTTATGATAATAGAGAAATATGCGTATAGCGACCGGCATATCATTTTGCACATTTACAGCGTTATTTCAGTTTCAATACTAAAGATACGCTTCAAAGAGATATGATAAAATAATTAACAGAAAATGTTTTCAAACGCATTGCATATCATCTGTCACATATATGTTTATTTAGTATTCTTTATAATAATATTAATTCATTCAAATATATACATAAAAAAACTCAAAATACTAAAGACTTTTAAAATCAAAAGTTTTGAAATTATAAGAAATAAAAAATGTGTAAAGGAGAATAAATTTTATCAAACTATATATAATTTTATGTTTAATTTAATAATAAATATAGAAAATCTCTCTATATCAGTTTATATATCTTTAAAATATAATTTACAAGGATTAGAACATATATATTTCATTTCTCTTTGCATAAAGAGTTAAATTATATTTGTTATTTCTGTAAAAGAGTTGTGGAATATGAAAAAAATCAACAAATAATCCACCCTCTATTATTATATTATTCCTAAAATGCAAAATTTCAGTTTCGTTAATTTATTAGTACTGAACACACATTCTAGCGCATTTTTCTCTCTCTCTCTCTCTCTCTCTTTCTCTCTCTCTCTCTCTCTCTTTCTCTGCCATCGTTCCTTTCGCTTCTCGCGCTGCTGCTAATTAGAAGTGCAACGGTGTAATGCGATCTTCCATAAGGCCAACGTGTTCATTGTGTCACAGGCGAGTAACGTCACTCACGTTGCGCGAAAGCAAATTACAAAATAGCAATGGGGACCGCGAATTACCGTCACAGGGAGAGCATTGTTCACGCAAAGCCGTCACGACGACAGTCGCACCGTGGAAAATGTTCCCAGGATGTTTCCGCGGAGTTGAATCGCGCGATTAATCGCAACGTGCCTCGTTATTATCGCTAGATACCCTTTGCTCTACAATGCCTGACATTCATGTTTATTGCTACACCGGCATATCCGTCTACAACATATTTAAAGAACAACCGGCAATTAGAATTTATACTGAGCAAGAGTGTTGAGTGCCAGTATTGTAAATCATGCCTATGTCTATTTTTATAGAGAATATTTAAATATTCAGCGAAATGTTCTCACAACTTTAAGCTATAATAATATATAATTATTATTAACTCATATTATTATTGTATATATATTGTACATTATATGTATGAATCAGACGTGCACATTATTAATTAAATTCATTAAAATTCTAATCAACGGATAATAATTTCAGAAATTGTGTTATATAATCTTGTTGTAAATAAAAATTCGATATAGCCATTTTCTTTAATCAATTTGTAATTTGTTTTCTAATATAGCATTAATAGCATAAATAATTATTTTGACGATTGCGTGCCATATTATAATATGGCACAAAGGATATATGATACAAAGGAAAGCGAAGCATAGCGCGCAATGTCCGTCCGGAAGTGTGTTTCGTTTTTGCAAAGCAGTGAAAGTCGAATTAATCGTAGCACACAGCGACCACGATGCAATCAAGATCTATAGAGTATAGAGAGTGCATGCTTTCATTAAAATTTAATAAATAGTTTGCAGATGTTCCGTCAGTTGCAACATTAATTTTGCCTCGTCAATTAATTAATGTGCGTCGTTCATCCGCAAGTGTAATAAAGTGTTGTTTTTTTTCACAATTATAAGTCTATCAAAATTAAATTATTTACACGTTATATGCGTGTCCATTACGCGCTTGTAACATGCACGCATAAATATACAAGTACATAATATATAGTTGGATATTATTATAAAAAAACATAAATTAAAAGCATGTAATAAAACCCATAACAATAAAACAAACATAGCAATAAAACAAACTATGTGTAGAGCATTTCTTTAGATTAAATATTAACTTAACGCGAAAAAAAATATAAAAGTAAGTTGAATAAAGTTCTGCAATGATTATCTATCCGTTCTTAATTATCTTTCAAGAGTTTAGCTATTGTGTAGATAAATATTATATGACGTAATATTATCGCACGGTAATGAATACGCTGCTACTGAAATAATATTATGCTCCGGGTTAAAACAATAGTGCTTGAGTTGATAGCATCCATAATATTTTTCGAAAGGCAAAGCTTAGTTTCCGAAGCTTGGTTTTCAAATACAATTCGAAATTCATAAAAGCACATTTAGCACATACCTGTTAAAATGTAATTATTAATTAAAAAATAGCATAGTAAATTCGTAATTTTACGTTTGCGAAAGAAAAATTATTTTCATTTTAATACGACGCACGATTATATATCTATGTCAGATATATCTAAACGAAAAAATTTTAACCAAATCTCTCTCTCTCTCTCTCTCTCTCACACGTTTATAAGCAGATGAAAATAAAAAGCGGAAAGAGTTTAATTATAAAAAGATCGGTTGGTGTGAGTATAGTTATTTCAAGAGCAATTACGAATAGTATAATAGCTGCAGTAATTGCACCCATAGCGCATTTCTTTTTTATATCAGCTCGCTGCATTCGTGTGTTATTTTTTGCGGGATGTTAAATATTAGTTTTATGCTACAGTCCACTTATATATTATTTATGGCTGCATGTAACTAATACGAGGATATAAAACTTTTAAAAGACTAACATCAATTTTTCTATGTACATAATTAAAAAATAGCATAGTAAATTCGTAATTTTACGTTTGCGAAAGAAAAATTATTTTCATTTTAATACGACGCACGATTATATATCTATGTCAGATATATCTAAACGAAAAAATTTTAACCAAATCTCTCTCTCTCTCTCTCTCTCTCACACGTTTATAAGCAGATGAAAATAAAAAGCGGAAAGAGTTTAATTATAAAAAGATCGGTTGGTGTGAGTATAGTTATTTCAAGAGCAATTACGAATAGTATAATAGCTGCAGTAGTAATTGCACCCATAGCGCATTTCTTTTTTATATCAGCTCGCTGCATTCGTGTGTTATTTTTTGCGGGATGTTAAATATTAGTTTTATGCTACAGTCCACCTATATTATAATTAATGGCTGCATGTAACTAATACGAGGATATAAAACTTTTAAAAGACTAACATCAATTTTTCTATGTACAAAGAGAATAGGTAAGTACATGATGGATATGGCAATGTTATCTCCGATTAAATATTTAAAGGTTTTATTATTTATCTAATACTTGCTTTTGCAAAAATGCGTTGGCTTAATGTACGAAAATATAAGAGACTTCGTATAAAACACGGATGCACATTCCATTATACGATACTCGTACAAAATTTAAAAATATGTTGTTTGTTATAAAAAAAGAACACGATGTTTTTCACAAAACTTGAATTTATGCTATAGCGTTATATGAGAATGATTTATCACGTTGTATAAATCCACGTTATAAAAGTATCGCTTTAAAATTTATTAGTATCAAAAATCACGGTTAATTGCGACATTTAATAAGAAATTTGCGAAAAAGATGAGACACGTTTTCTTGCCATAAATGCGAGCTCTTTTTCATTGACAAACAGAAGAAGCAACCTTGCAGTAAGAAATTATTTCGATGACATTAATGGAAATCTTTTGAACGAGACGACAATAGCTATGATGATGCGGCTCTGCGGAAATATACTCCGACGAATTGCAAAATATTTTGCTGTGGCGAGATATCGAATTGTACGAGAATTTAACTGCGCGATTGACAAACCGATCTCGTCGCACAATTTCATTTTTCCACGTTGCTATTAAACCGAACAATCATAATATGACAAAGGCAATAATAACGGCCGGCGACACCGATGATGCAATTAGTAACGGGATCCCGTCGCTGTCAATTGAGACTTCTTTTTACAGAGAAACGTGAGACACGTAATCAGTGTTCATCGACATGATGGAAATTATCTCTTTGACCTATTCGCTAAATTGAACATTTAGATATTTCTTTGATTCAATAATATATCAAACATTTGAAGACTGCAATATATGTATCAGATCAAGATATAAAATAACTCAAAAAGTACTTAATAAAAAAATACTTTATTATAATGTGTTGAAAAGCTCTCAAGATAAGCTACAAGAATATGCAATAAAAAATGGGGGTTTCCATTTAAGAAAACATCGATCACATTGACCTTAAAAAGGTCACTCAAAGTCAAGTCCATATTGTTATCATGTGGTCCCCTCGAAACTATACAACTTTTGTCTGAAACATTTTTTTCTACATCTCACTCCTTCCGAGATATTTCAAGGATCCGGGACTTTTTCCTCACCCTGTATATGTAGTTCTTATTCGTATATGTAAAAACTTTGACAGTTCAAATTATTCTATATTTTCAAATGATAAAAGTTGTACACACATTCACAACAATTTTTAAACTAAATTGAAATAAATGGTGTAAAATATGTACTTACTGATAGAATATTTAAAATACTTCAATATTCTTTTCTCATTCTAATTATTATCTTAATATTAATATAGAAAATGATATACAATATTTGGAATAATTTTAAACTGTATTTTAATGTTACTCTAATTCTTTTGACATTATATATTATATATTATTAATTTGTAATATGTATTGTTATGCATAGTACTAATTAATAGCGTTTGTATCAGCACAAAAAAATATGTATATATAGAGTATTGAAACGAAACAAATACTCAACTATATAAAATAGAATATTACATTAATATATTATAGATAACATTATTATATATATTGAGTTGTATCAATAATTGAGTATTTGTTTCGTTTCAATATTTTTGATCTAACGACAACCATCGTCTCATGATGGCGAGTACCAAATTGGCGCCCTAATAAGAGGATTATCTAGCGACGTTATTGTGTTAATCTGCGAGCGAGATAACCGTCCACTTCAATGTGTTTGATTTAATAGGGCTCGCGCGCGCGCATATATATTCACGTGACAAATCACGACGGAATCTTTCGAATAGTACGGTACTAATATAGAGAATTGCCGGACGTGGTTGACGTGCGATTGAAAATAGACGCTTCCGGCTTCTCCTTAACACGTACGGCCATAACACGTAATGTGTGCCACGGCGACTTGCCAGTCGCTTTCAAACCGAACAACAACGCAGAAATCGAACACGGATGGACAAACATGAATAATACTAGCCGTTCATCTTGCACGCTGTATTCCGATATAAAGTGTTAAAAAATTTTATATAATCAAATCCCCTTATATATTAAAAACACAAAATTAATGTGATATACGAAAATACTTTCATTACGATATCTTGTATAACAATATACGCATTATGCATATGCATTAATAAAGAATCAGACTGCCTGAGCTATTTTTTGCTGATTTTTTTTTTACGAGGAATTATATGCTAATTGATATCCAATGACATCCGATATTTATAATGCTGCTATCACATCCCAGACAGCACAAGGATGTCCTTAGGACGTCCAAAGGGCATCCAGGACATACATGTAGGATATTTCGGTTATGTAGGCTATTTAATTTAATTTAGAAATTTTAAGTATTGTAATAAGTATTAATGTCCTATAAATGTCCATTGGATAACCCCTGGATGTCTGTAGGATATTTGCCCTGTCTATTATATTGGATGCCCTTTGGACGTCCTAAGGACATCCTTGTGCTGTCTGGGTAATAGACAGGGCAGATATCCTACAGACATCCAGGGGTTATCCAATGGACATTTATAGGACATTAATACTTATTATTACAATACTTAAAATTTCTAAATTATATTAAATAGCCTACATAACCGAAAGTAATCATGTATGCATATTAAATTTTCATAAAATATATTTATAATAATATCTTAAAACATCCTACAAATATCCTGAACCATCCTGGACATATTCAGGATGATCCTGAGGACGTTTTGTGCTGTCTGGGATACGACATTGATTAAAATCAATGGAGTCGTTGCAGTTCGCAAAGTAATCCAATCGTCAGCAACATTAAAGCGGTTTATGACATTGCCTTATCTTATCATAGTAGTTCTGGCATTTGTGCTCCCCCGAGTAGCGAAATCTCATAAAGTACAGCCAGGTAAGTCATAAGTGCAATGACTTTCTAGATGACTCAGACTTCTCAATAAATTGGCAACTCTGGAAATAACACTTTTCTAGCAAATAATCCTGTTTGCAACTCTCTCTTTCTCTCTATTCCTCTCTCTCTCTTTCTGTATATTTGACATATTAATTAAAGACGATATTCACGCAATCAAAAAAATATCGAATAATAAATTAATCTAACATTAAAAATGTGTGTGTATGTGTATTGTCTGTGTGCATGTATTATTTTTCTGTTTTATGTTGTACAAATATATATATATATATACATAAAACTAAAAAAAGATCATACAAACTAGAATATTTTCTTAAGAAAACTCAAAGATATCATGTGGCAATAATTCCACAGAATAAAATGTTGCTACTTTCTCTTCAGTCACTTGTAATCTTAAAAGGTATATGTATCACACCGGAAATTTTTAGTATTGATTCATGTCAAAGCATCTAAAAGAATCTAAATGTAATGTCGGTTTGTGTATAAGTTTCGAGAAAGCCGCCGGAAATGGGCGTACTACCAGGAAAGAAAGGTCTTTCGCATGACCCGTATGTACTGTATATCTATAATTAACTCGAGAAAGGGCTGATGTATAGGAGAGAATGCGCTATATTTTCAAGTTTTTTCGCAATATATACAAAAAGTACAAAAAGAAAATATTGATATTGTATCAAATTATCCATTTTCATAAATCACAAACTTTTTGAAATATGTGTCACTTACTTATTAAAAAGTAGCATTATTTAAAATAACCGTAACAATGTATAATAACATATAATACTTCCTTTAATAATATCATTCCAGTAACTATATTTTTATATATTTAAGATTATCATTATTGGCAATATTAAAAATAGAATTTTAAATATGCAATATGTAATAGAAAAAATATTGAGATTTATTTTCACAAACTTCTAAAACTAATATTTGTTGAATGGAAATACTTGCTGTCTTTTCTCTCGAAAACAAAGCACGTTTATTCTAGCTTCAAATAAAATATATGTGCTTCGCAATTTTCGAGAAAGGTTGAACATTTCTAACCGTTCTCGATACTCCCCAAAGGCGTTGCAACTCCCATCGAGATGCATCAATATTGCAAGCGAGAAGAGGGAGAATTTCATTTAGGAAAATTGAGAAAACTCGCTTTAGTTGCGCAACTATAATGTATATGAAATATTTTTAATTAACCGGCATCAAAATGAAGAAGGCATAAAAAACAAGAATCTCTAATGGCGAAAAATAAGTCTGATGACATTCAGAGCTCGTCGCTTTGCTGTTATACAGATAGAATTTTTCATTAAATTAAAAGTGACATTTTGAAACGAAGAAATCCAAGAAACAACTCGCGTAACTTTGCTTCAAGCTGCTTTGCGAATGTAATTATGTATATGAGAAAATTTAATTAATGCAAGCAAACTAATGTTACGTTATAACATAAACGCGCTTAGGTAAATATCGTAAACGAGAAAGAGCTCGTTTTATATGTGTATCATATAGCTTTATTTTAATAATAAATCCCCGATATATTATCGGAAATTCTGCACAAAATCAACGATAAAATATAGGTTAAAAAGACGCACCAATATTTATGTATTTATAGATGTATATAAGTTATTATATAAGATTCTCTTATTGTGCATATATTTGTATATAATTTAAGTTAATAGTGATAACAAAAACAAGATATAAAGTATTCCATTTGTGCACGAAAAGAAAGTTAAAATTTATGCGATGTAAAAGAAAAGAATTGCATATAAGAAACAAAATGTGCAATCGCTTCTCAAGCAATCTTCCGTGGAAACTGCATTCTATAGAAAATTTCTCTTTCGAACATACATCAAGCAAAAATATTACGAAAATACGAGCTTACGGTGATGTAAAATGTAAAGAGCTTGCATTCTTTGTATATATAATATATATTGCGCCGCATGTAAGGAATCCTCAATGCCTTTAACTTTTAACTCTTTGCATCTACCTAAATTCTTTACGAGCCTTCCAATAAAAATAAAAAATATATATATAGTATAGTTTTAGATTTTTAAGATTTGTTTAACACACAATATACATACATTTGTAAAACTACATAATGTATGCAGTTTTTCTCGTGAATTAAAAACCAAAAGAAGATATTTGTTAGTATTTACCTATAGAAGTATTTTTATACATGAGACAAATATCTACTGCGCTCTGAACAATAAACTATAAAGTTAAAGGTTGAAAGGGTAACATATTGTTAATGGCATATGTGTTGCGATATCTCGTATAACTATGTTATCACTTTAATTTACCTTCTACATTTTTTTCCGATATCTCAATTAGCTTTCCCGTCGAATGTTTTGCGCGCAGTAAAAATACCAGCTATATACAAGAGTGCTTTAATCATCTTTGTTTTTCTTTAAAAATAAAATCTATTACGTCTGCTTTTATGTGCGTAAAATGCTGGCACATTAAACAAAGTTAAAATTAATTATTTTTACAAAAATATATTTCGGAAAATTTCATACACTGTATAAATATTCAAATTGATCTCTCATTTTTTATGGAACAATAAAACTATTCACATATCAATTATAAATAACTAATTATGATATTGAATTAATTTGGAAGAAGGCAAATAAAATTGCAATTATTTATCCTTTGTTTTTCTAAATTTCAATTCACTTCGTCTAATCCTGTTAGTGGCATGGAACGAGAAACAAATTAATTATAATAACTTGCAATCGTACTTAATAAAGATATTTTTTATATTTAAATTTTATTTTTTAATTTTTTACTTTGATTAGATATTTTTTATGCATTGGATATTGCCTAAAGATATTAATTCGATTGCATTTAAATTTCAGCTCATCTCGCAATATCTCTGCATGCTGTGGATAAACAAGAAACCGAGCAAAGATTCCCACGGCATATCTCGCAAAATTTCCTTTGACCGCGCGATAAAAACCTCCTTCAGATAAACACAATTCGAGTCGCGTTGATCAGGTGCAGGTGCTCTCATGGAGCATAATGGCGAATAGGTGCGCCACGTTCGCACAGGTATGTTAAATTGAAATAAAGCATACGGAGAGACTGCGCTCGCGCGTAGACTCGCGACTGGCTCTCCTCGCCAATCTCTTGACCTGACATTTAATGCCATTACACAAGTCGCGACTACTCGTTACTCTTTGTCCGTGCAGTGCAGATGTTATTTACCAGGATGACGATGGTGCAAACGGAGAGAAACATACAAGGTTTGATATATATCATTATGCGAGAGGGCATGACAATGATCTCGCGCCAGCTTATTCCAACGTGAAAGGTTGCGGCTATGTAAAAGCGATATATTTAATCATATTGATTCATCGCTTCGATTAACATCGCATGCATGAGAGAGAAAAAGAGAGAAAGAGAGAGAGAGAGAGAGAGAAAATAGTAAAGAACGTTCATGCACTATACAAATAAATATATGCACATTGATGACGAATGCATTTGAAACAGATAGACTTTTGCAAGTGCATTTTCTATAAAACAGATATTTCTTATAATTCTCCATTTCAATTGATTTAAGATAAAAAGAGTAAATAAATCATTTTACGAGATTTTCATGGAAAATTTTGCATACAAATTACATATACAAGTCAAATTAAAAAGACTACAAAATTGTTTTTAATATTTACAAGGAAAAAATATTTGGAATAAATTGAACAAATTAAAAAAAAAACAAGCAAGTTATAATTATAAACTCGAGAAAAAAGCATGCATAGAAGAAGTTTCTCTATGTAGAAATATATAACATTAGGTAAATAAAGAAGCGCAGTAAATAAAGCTGCAAGTACTTATACACTGACACAGTAACAAATGCATTGTTTTTGTTATCTCTCCTACAATCGCAGCTTGTAGAACTTTTTGCACAAGGATCTTGCATTCATCTGTGTTCTCGCAGGGATAACTTAATGATACGGTACGTGATGCATTTTATCGCGAAAAGCGTGTCGCGACAAAATTACATTTAACGCTAATGTCCCGCTATAAACGATCATTCTCCGCAGCCCGTTATAAATGCAAATTTCGTTCGCCAGTACGTTACCATTTTACTACGAAAGACGTTCATTAAGCCTGTCAAATGACGCGTAACCAATGTGCCATTAAACTGAACTATTTACACGATTCTGTGTGTTTGCGCGACGATTGAAATTAGCGTGATCTTGAGATTTTCGAGCTCCATTTAAACTTTTATTTAAACTTTTATCTAAACTCATTAAACTCATTGCAATCCGCCGTTGAAATATTTCTTTTTTCCTTCCCCTGCATTATTCATGTTTGCGGATAATCATTGTCTACTGAACCGTTTGTATTAATCGATTCTGGACCAACGATTTGCCGTCTCTGTCTCTTTCCTCTTGTTCACATTAAAATTTGATCTATATTATAGATAGGCTGTTATAAAATGAAGTTGAGTCAACGTTGAATTAGTATGAACCCATCAATCTCGAATATATAACATCAGTTCAACAGGCAGAATTTGTTCCGTCGATATTTCACGACCCGTTATGTGTATCTCTCTCTCTCTCTCTCTCTCTCTCTCTCTCCGCTGTTTCGATGAAATTATTTATAAGCTCACCCGCCCACGTAAAACGTTTAATGCATTATAGATTAGCGTTTCGATCAATTTTCTGACCAATGTGTTTTACTCAAATTGTAATAATTGATATTAGATGATTGATAAGAGATATAGCACATTAAATAATGTATAAAGATCATAGTATTAAATATTAAAATATATGTTTTTGTAAAGCGCGTTAATATTGCGAGATCGAATCGATTGTCACACCGTATGTTATTCGATGAATTCTTACAATGTCTGATGACACGAACATTTTATTGACCATCATATACGGCCGGGAATATTATTGTATATGAGGCCATATAAGGCTAGATAACTGTCAATGCCAAAGAATTATTATTCGTTATATTTTCCAAGGTTTTAGCCAAACAAGAGCAACCGCAAAATTATTTATCGAAATATATACGCCTTCGATCTCTCTCTCGTATTTCCCTCGTTAATAATTCATATCGCCCTTGGTCAGCAGCCAGAAAGCACAATGTTTCTTTCAAATATTTTGCACAGTTGCACGTGACACCTACACTCTATAAAGCTATAAAATGTTTGCGCATGTGTGCTTTAAAAAAAAAAAAAAATATATATATATATAAAACGCTGAAATCGATGGAGCACGTGCCTTAAATATGGCCTCTTCCAAGAGCACTAAACTTCTCATCTAATCATTTAAAATAAACTTTACTATACAAAATGTGTATCCAAAATTTTTGAGTTTAAATAACAAGTATAATACAAAGTTTTGCAAAATTTCTCAGTTTTAAATGACGAGGATAATTATTCTCTAAATCCCAATATATTTCTATGTTTGCAAATATTATATCTTGTCGTCGTAAATGTAATAAATAAGATATATGTTATAGGAAGAGTGATTTTTATAATTAATAATTTTTATAACTAATTGATAAAAAAGATGTTATATTTAATATCATTATTAATCTCCTTGGAAGTATGAAATTTGAACCGGTTTGACGCTGTTTAAGCTTGCCCGGATTATCAGCATTATATGGGAAACAGGAACGGTCGAAGACGTAGCTGCTCTATATAACAGCGAAAGTTGCTCCAATTTGCAAGGTTTTCATTCCCGGATGTGATCAAATCGGCGCGCTGTAACCACAATGGGCTGTATTTCCATGTCTCTTACGTAACGTAAATACAACATACATACATATATGTCGTCAACGACCTCACCAACTTTGATTGGTTCGAAATTGGTTTCGAGCTCAATCAGACATACAGGGCATACTGTGTACGCCTGTATATGTACGTATCGTCGCAATAAGCATTAATTCCGATGTCCCCTCCCGCTCCCTCCCGCCCCCTCCTCGTCACCTCTTCAACGAGACAGCCTCCGCTTGCATGATTGTAAAATGAAATGACTCATTGTACCCGGCATTACAAACAATGACATCGAGAAAGCGCACGCTGAAATAACAGACGTAAAAATAATACCACTCGCGCACTAAAGGCGAATGAAAACACATAACAAATTTCTTAGCGAATGTTTTAGATAGCGATTCACATGATTGTCGGTATTCCCAACTATTACGCACACATATATATCCGATATATCATAAATTATTTTTTAAAGATAAATTTTGATAATACGCAGAAATCGGAGATGCAACGATGTCGAAAGATATAATTTAATGACGTTTTAATATCCGGCTTAAAAAAAAAACTGAATACGCTAAGAGCAACAAAGGAATATTCATAAAGCGAAGGATTCATGCATTAAATCATTGCTATCAACGATCATTATTATCTTCCATGAACGTTGTCTTCCTCACAATTTCATTTGCATAAATTGCAAACAAACTCCTACAGTCCGAAGATTATTACATTTTAGTTTCACATGACGCCAAGCCTCGACAGATTCGATTTTACAAGAGAACACGAATTAAAAATCATAACAGCGCTGGCGTGTGCTTGCGTAGAGCGTCACGCGTGACGTGGAAGTATGCGTACGCGAAGGCACGCAAGAGAAAATAATAAGCAGAGAAGATCGCGAGAAGGCGCGAAAGAGAGAAAAAGAGAAAGAGAGAGAGAGAGAGGAAGAAAGTGACAAGGAAACATCTTTAGATAAGTTTCCTTGATTTATATCAAAGATTCCTTTAGGCGAGACTTTAAAAATAGGTCAATATCGGTGATCGACAAAGTGTTTTACTTCGTAAAGCAATTAAATTAAAAATCCCAGGCATAATAAAGTGTTTTTGACACTATCGACTTTTAAAATGCAGATGAAAAATTAAAACCGAGAAAATTTCGAAAAAAATATTTAAAAATTATATGGAATTAATAATAAATATTACATATATGTTTATTATAAATAGATGAGCATTGAAAAAACGTTCATTTTAGCACATGTTTTGTTTTCCATTTTCAGTTATTACCTGCACTAAAAAAATAAAAAATAATTTTTGCAATAATAATTTATATAAAAAGTTGATCCCGATCTCTTAATGGAAAATAAAATAGCAAAGATAATGAATCGCGAGAGGAAATACTGTAAGATATTTATAAATAAATCCGTAATATGCCGGATAGCAGTTATTTTTCTAAGGAAAAGAGATCACGGCGAGCGTGTTCCGCGCCGTGAAATAAACGTCGCATGCTTGTGCTTCGTTTCTTAACAACGCAGGAGGAACAGTTTCGTGAAAGACGGCGGCGATGTACATTCCACGCATTGCACCGTACTGACGAATCATCTGCTATACGGCTATATGAGGTGTTTCGTTCTTCAATTATTGCGAGCAGCGTCGAAAACGGTACGAAACGTCACTTATAAAATACCTGTGATTATAAATGAATATGGCCGGGTTTTAATTAATTTCTGTAAAAAGGCTTAATCTATTCCTGATCTTTTTTGTAAAAAAAATATTAAAAAATCTCATGGGTAATGTAAAAACTAAAAAAGAATGATTTATTTCAAAATATCTTTGAGGATAAAATTATCTATTCTCTAATCTAATGAATATTTTAAAACTGAGATTTAATTTTAAAACTGAATTAATTGATATACAAGATTAACGAGGCTTGATAAAGTAAGCTACAAAAAGAAAACTGAAATTTTTATAATTTTAAACATTTTTTTGCGCTTCAATATACATATACAATTTTTATAGAGAATTGTTTGATATTCTTTATTATTAAATAATATTAAAATTGGAAATCAAAAAGTAGCGGATAATGAGAACCTCTAATAAATTTAACAAGGATCAATTCTATATCTATCAGGAAACTTTGGATGAGTATCGTAGCATAAAACATTCTACAATTCCAATGTTCGAGTTTCTCGACGACAGCGGTTTCGATTTTCTACGCGATGCTGAACATTTTCAATAAATTCACGTCGCGGTAATATCAACACGACGTAACATGGTCATGTATCGCTTCGCAAAAACAGCACCGTGCTCGACTTGATATAAAAATGAACAAAAAAGCAGACAGAAATTCAACTGCGTAATATCCTCTCCGAATCGACTAAAATATACGATGCCCCGACATACCAAGAGAGAGATATTTATCAACGGGAGATTAAAACGGGACATCTTTCGCGTGTGTTCGCACATACGAACGCACACGCACGCATTCGGATACCGTAAGATTTCGGTCCCTTCGGCCATTTCGACTGGAACATATCTCTCGACGTGCAAAATAATTCGATAAAAAGTAAACCGCACAAAAAAAGGTCGTCTCTCGCATTGACGCAATATGCAAATCGATTTACAATCAATCCAGCTGAGAACGTGGATTTTCCTACGCTCATTGTATATTCAAATTGTAGAAACGCAAACTATACGATCACGCGTTGATATATTATGATTGCTATATCAACAATCTTGGAATGTTGATGTTGAAATGCAGATAATTATCTTAGTTCATAATTTCTTATCATTCTTTTGAAACTGTTATATTTGAAAATGACCGTGACATTTATATAAAATCATGTTTAAAAAATAATAAACAATATTCTGAAATTGAATTTACAAACTAAAAATATATATAAGGGTAATATTTTAAATTTATCTTCTCAAATTAAAGTTCTTTATTAAAAAGCAAATTGCAACTTATTGTTAGTGTTAGTTGAAAAATAAGATATTATATCCTTATTTCTATTTAACTCATAAATATAAAATTTATTTATAAAGTAAAATAATTAAAAATGGGATTTTTTAAATATATCAAATTGCTTATAAACGGCATTCATTAACTCAGACAAAACTACCTTTTACATTAATTCAAATAAAAACAGTGTGAAAAACCGGGATTGTCTGTACACATTGTGTTAATCTGAAAATTCAGTTACAGAGATTATTTGAGAATAAAAAGAGAGAAAAGATAAAAATCTGCCGCGCCGGAAGTGCTTACGTTAGCATGCAGCATGGGTGCATTTCCTCCGTTAACGCAATTTTGCATGCTCGCGTTGCTTCGAATCTACAGTTCCATTCAAACACCGTCGTGACTCAGAATAAAAAGTCAACGTTATCTCGTGTATTATTTTTTCGTTGGCTCATTGTTATCGCGAGAACGCCGGATTGCAAGTGTCTCCTTTTGTTCGTATCGATCGGGAGCTCGTATCGTGAGTGCTATCTGGACACTTTATACGTTTAACGGTCTACGTATCTCCGCGTTGCTGCTTTAAAATGAATAATCAGCAGCAGTAACAGACGAAGCGTTTAAAAAAATAAAAAGCAAAGGAAATCTGACGGCCACGATCGTGCAATCTTCGAGCAGAAGCGCGAATCATAAATCATGACTCAAGTTTCCTCTGCAATTGCCTACGTCATTCTTGCAGGTTCGTTTGGCACACCGAATATATTTTAAGACTTTTATATTCGTACTATAATTTACGTTATGAAAATTCACTATTGGAAAAAGAACTGTCTAGGATAAAATGCCTAGGAGAAATTTGAATCAATATAAAATACAATTGTACTTTTCTATCAAATTTCATCTCTTTCATACACAATCGATTAATATTAATTAATAAAAATTGATAAGTTTTGTGTGAATATATTTTCTTATCGTAATTTATCTTGATCATACTCTTGCCACTTTTAACTCTGATTTTGATTAGATAAGTTATAAAATTTTTAAAGTATTAGACAGTCACATTATTTTTGACATTTAATAAATAAAAAAAAGATTGAAATAATTTATGTTAAGAAGAATTAAGGAGAAATTTTAGAGCAAAATGTGGTATTGAATTAATTTAAAATACAAATATGTTGTGATCTATTCTACTTTTTATATTTATATATTATAATTTTTTTTTTAAGTTAATCATATGCGCTAAATTATATCAGCACAGACACACACACACATACATCCACAGAGAACGTTTTCTAGAAACTTCCTCAAAAAATAGGCTACGAAATTTTTTCTAGGTATACTTTGCAATCTTTGTCTGGATATCAAACTCACTTGACACAGATCTCATTTCAGGGATGTAATTTCAGCAGTACTTTATTATTAAATAACGAAGTGAAATTACACTGTCAATTCCGCAGCTTTGGAATTTATTATTCGATTAGTCGTTACAAAGTTTTGATCGTTTCAAGCAACAAGAATACTCGCGGCGGAAATAATTTGCTCGCGAGAGTAAGAATTCCGAATATCTTTCTCTCTTTCTCTCAGCCAGCGTTTAGATGTTTCGTCCCGAGATAAATAAGAAGAGAACGCGGGCGCAGATGAGTCAGACGTTTCTCCATAAACTTTCTAATATCGTTTAAGACCTCGCAAAAGATCCTGCGCATCCTTTTACCTACTATTCTGAACGATTTATAGTCGACCAAATAAGCGGTTGTATTTGGCGAATCGAAAAAACGGTAAATAATCGGGGAAACGCCGCTTTACATTTTATCGATGCCCGGTAGGTTAATCGCATGTTAAACGTTTTTCCACCGGTTAATCGTTTGTGCGAAAAGCATGGGTGATGAATGAGCAGAGCGGGGAAAAGTTACAGGCATAATTGCTTGATGGGAACCATGCGGTCACGTGCGCCACTTTATTTATGAGATGCGGAAGAATGAATTCGCGCGTGTATCATTAGTATGAAATATTCGAATAATTATAGCACACAATTAAAGCTGAGAGCAAAATAATTCAACGCATTATTGTGAATAAATTATAATATGTACAGATATTATTCTATTTGACTTTAAATTCAAAATTATATATTCTCCGATATCTCTCTATATGAAATAAATGTTGCACTGTAACTTAATAAATTATATCATCTGGGTCAGCCGTTAATACGTAGATAATACGTAGACTAATAAACGATAAAATCACTACTGAACACGTTCAATTATATATTAGTATAATATTGTATTGCAAGTCTATTGAATTATACAGAATAAATAATTTATATTTAGTTTAATCAAAAATATTGAATTTAAATCGTCAGATTATTTTATGCAAATTTTGAATCAAATCAGTGCAAAATATAAGTCGAATTTATTTAATGGTTTATATATTATCGTTATAAAAATGTTATCTTCAAAATGACATTATGAAGTTTACAAGGGAAATAGTGATGTGGTATGTGACAATAAGAATTTCTTTAGCTGATTTAACTGTTATCGGATCAAGGATTATTACATAATGTAACATGCAATTCTAAGATTTCGTCGAGCTTTTAAGGATTCTTGAATGTTCGACCTTTTTT
Organism: Formica exsecta; assembly: GCF_003651465.1. NCBI lineage: Eukaryota > Metazoa > Arthropoda > Insecta > Hymenoptera > Formicidae > Formica > Formica exsecta. The sequence continues at coordinate 76,265 of NW_021849016.1, read as the reverse complement.
AAATAAAAAATATACTAGATTAATAAAGTAACACAAAATATTAAAATTGTAGAATAAACTTTTCACACCTAAAAACAAAATCGGCTATTATTCTGATCATTTTATGTACTACTTTCCATTATATAATATAGTATTATAATCATATTAACGGAAATTACGGAATACAAAAATTTATCGGAAATAATTAGTTAAATCTGTAAAAATTGAATTATCTCAATTCTCGTGAAAACAGTTTCTATCAATAAAACCATCTTTATTGAAACGCGCTGCGATTCCAATGGAAAATTCTTACCTGCGAAATACTGCATTAAATCTCCATTTATTTCTTCGACAAATCAAATCCCGAACTAACGAAGAAAAATCAAATTGATTTTATTTCGCACTTTCAAGAGCGAACAGTCAACAGCACTCATTAGAGTTTGTAGAATCGACGCGCACAAATTCACCATCGTAATATTTCATATATTTCAATGAGCAACATTTTGGAAGTAAATTTATTCTCGTGGCAAGAAGGAACGGAAATTAGTTGCACTCGAAAACTGTAAACTCAATTATCGCCAACAAACTCTTTTCTCTCTCTCTCTCTCTCTCTCTCTCTCTCTCTCTCTCTCTCTCTCTCTCTTTCTCTCTTTCTGGATAAATATATCGTATTGCTGTATAAATGTATCGTATTGCTGTGGATTTTTAAATTGGCCAATTAACAATGGGTATGTTACAAAAATCAATATCTTGATTGCGTATCAAATGTTGTAAAACCCATCTTGTTTTTTCGCCATTATATGTTCCACAATAATTAGTCTTTAATCTATACAAATAATGATATACATATAATTTTATAATTGTGATATCTTATGTTAATATTAAAAAAAATATACTTTTATATTCGAAGAGATATATTATAACATATAAAACAATATTATATTTGAAAATAAAAATTATAATATATCATCATACACATTAAAAACATTCATTTTGCAAAAATTTCTATCGATGAAAATCAATATCAGATTTACAATTTGCATTTAAATATCATTGTTACAATGAATGAAGTTTTCATCTACAAATTGCTAAAATTTATAGATTGGAAAAAATCGTATTATTTTTTCTTTTCTTCGATCAATCACAAAATATATAATAAATTTAAGGATATGGAATTAGAAAAATCATTAAAACATAACACATAGTTAAACTAGATTTAACACCTCTGTAATGACAACGTGTTAATATTTAATCTGATATTAATTCAAATGCATTATGCAATTTTCAGCCACCCGAGGCATTTTTTCCATCATGATATAATTATACCTGAACAATGTGATCATGAATCATGTATCAATGATCTCTGATGCAGAATACTCCCACGTTGTGATAATTCACAAATTTCGTTTTACATATATTTGTACTAATGCTCTCTCTATTAACTAACGAACAAAATTTTATCACGGCACAAAAAAAAATTTAAATGTTAACATGGACAAACAAATAAAAAAAAACTAATTGATGAAAAGTGTATTAATCGATATTAAATGTCATTTTACGCTCCAATAAGTTGCTGTCTTCCTCAGCAAATAATTGCATAAATAATAATAAACTATTTTTCCTGATATTTTTACTTAACCAATTCGCAAATATTTATTTCTTTTTGCATAAATAAGAAATTACGAATGACTTTTCTTGCATCGTAAATTACTGATGATATGGTTGCCGTTGCTAAGAGGTCAACATTTGAGAAACATTTCACATCCATGTATTTCGAGAGAATTTTCTTTTATGAATATATATACGCTGTTTAGTTTACGGTTGATCGCCTCAAGCGACTCTACGCCTTATTTTTAACCCTTTAAAGTAACGTCAACCGGCGCGTGTTCGTTCTTATATGAAAATCGAGGGCAATGAATCTGTACTTAGCCACTCGACAATCGTTTCAATTGACACGGACGAACCAGTACTCGAGTAAAAATGAAAATTACGTCGCGATAGTACACGTCAAAACTAGATCAATCAAAATTAACTATTATATAAACTATTCTGTACTCTATTATAAGCAGTCGCAATCATCTTCAAGAGAAAATGCAAAATAATCTATGTAAAATGAAGTTAAAAGAGTCAAGAAAGTCTAACTTTGGATAATGAAATGCTAATTTTAAAGATGTTCAATACAGTTAATCACAGATGTGTATTCCTTAAAAAAAAATTTTTATCGATTAAGAGTAGAGAAAAATAAATTTGGCATCTTCCTTTTTCATAATTAATAGCCTTTTTCCGTAACTTTTTTGCGTGCAGGTACGTAAAAGAAAGAAAGAGGAAAAGAGAGAGAGAGAGAGAGAGAGAGAGAGAGAGAGAGAGAGAGAATGAGAAAACGATTCGAATAACCCTTACATTTTGAAATATTCTCTATCATTGTGTTTTTAATAATGTTATATATGTATATATATACAATATACTGCAGAATTAATCAATTAAATTCAATAATATCGTAATAATACATTTTAATAAATTTCAATGATTCTATTTGATCGTTTTTTTTTGTATCTTTCTTTGTTTGCGAATAAAAAGTGTTTGCTCCAAAAAAAACGTTGATACTTTTGTGATTATTATACGTTATTATAATAGAATATTTATTATTATTATTATTGAAAATATGAAATATTACAAGTTCAAGCAACAAAAAATATATTATATTCGATCATAATAAGACTAATATTCTCTTTGCACTTTTAATTTAATTTTGCATTTAATTTAAAAGAAAAAATAAAGAAAATTAGATAAAAAAGAGATTTTTCCAAAAAGCAAAATTGATGATTATAGCTCGATAAATGATCAGTTATTATAAGATGTCAATATATGATGTATGAAAACGATTTGCACATTGTGACTGATCACGAAAATATAAACGAAATTTGCAATTCAACGCATGTGAAGGGCATGCAATCTTTATGATATCATCGTAAATCCGACATAACTAATATTTCCATAATATTTGAATAATTTCGAAAGATCTATTTTACTTACTACGAGCAGATCTGAACGTCGTTCTGTTATCGAAGACAGCAGCAACGACTCCGCATTATCGTCTTCGCGTACTTCTACTTCTATGTCCGTTTCTCTATTGCACTCCTCCACGACGAGATGTTTGAAGTTAGCGGCCGGTTAGCGGTCACTCGCGCGTTCTACAACCTTCGTCCTTTTCCCGCGCACCGGTTCTCTATTCCCTTTCTTTATCCTTCTTGCGCACGATCGCGCGATTTGCACTACACCCGCGGGGCACAACACACGGTACCCATGACGACGTTCTCTCTTAGCACTTACGATTATGCGTATAGTAATTATTAGCTCATTCGACACCACGATTTTTGAAGTGAATTTGCTTCTATTATTGATGGACCAAATGCGCGTGATATTAAAAATGGAGACAAGGAAGCACGCGTAGTTTTGCTCCGACTTGACGCCAAGTGCGCGCGAATGATGAAAACCAACCCTACTCAATGACAGTCGGCGCGCTACTGACGCTCCGCGAATGTATAGCCGTTATAGCGACGGCGCACACTTTAAGCCTCCGAGACAATCGCGCGCATGCGCTGGATACATGCGCCGCGCGCATACGCCGTCGCAGTAAAAGGCGAAAACGCGCGATCCGCGTTCCTGCGGTTTGCGAGTGGAAGATTTGGTCAGAAAATAATGTCGCTGTTTGTCGAGCCATTCATCTTTCATCAGTAAGTGATATTTACTTCGTTCATCGCGTAAGTTATGTGCGAATAAGAGAAATAATATTAAGATAAACCCGCGGAGATTGTGAATGATACACGATCGAAAATGTCTGATAAAATGTGACATTTAAGACGTATGTTAGTCTTCGAGATACGTCTTCTTATTTATATGGCTGACAACACATGTGAGAATAATGAAACAACAGAATGATTAAAGTCCACATAAAAAAGTAACATATATATATTTAAATTTCTTCAATTTTTATATGTGTATATACATATACATATAAGTAATATATTTTATAAAGTTCTTAAATAGACGCAACTTTTTGTTTGAAAACTTTAGATTTAGCGCTTACAAAACTTTTGTATTTCAAATATCCAATTGATTTTTGCAATAACTTTAAAGAGAATTACAATTTTCATCATAACTAATAAAACTCGGAACATAATATCTATACTACTTGCTAGATCGATTTGGAAAGAAGATATTATTGGCTGTTATCGGCTGCTCGGATTACGTATTCGCGCATACAAATTTATGCCGTGAATGGAATTCTAGTAGTAAAAGGCGGAAATTCAAGGCGAGATTATAATGTCATGAATACAGCGCACAACGCAATATCTATTGTTCTTCAGATTTTCCTGAATAACTGCCTTTGAATGTGCCAATGCTATAGATTACGTTTAAGCACAGAGAAAAAAAGAGAGAAAGAGAAATAATCGAGAAAGATATTCATATATCGTTAGAGACTCGAAATAGTTTATTAAAATTTAATACAGTAAATTTTTATTATTATTAAAATGTGTGTTTGATTAGTGATCCATATTTAAATAACATAAATTGACTAAGGGAAAAAAACAAGGAAACAAATTATTTTTATAGCACAAATGTATATGTCGAGAACAGTAATATAGTACGTGGTATTTATGTTATTTTTGAATTAAAATACTGTCAGAATATGATCGATGCGCTATGCACATATATGTTTTATAATTTGCACACATTTTTTCTTGAATTACTCGAAAAGACAAATTGATAAAAGACAGAATCGTTATTTATCATCTTTGAATAAAATTTTGACGTTTGTTGAAAAGACATGGTGAAACTTAGTCTCATATATTACAAAGTATTTTTCCGCAGGCACAGATGGTAATTATTCGCGGTAATTATACACACATATACATATGTATGTGGATATACCGGGAAAAAATACAAAAGTTATCAGTGTGATGTATATTGTTATGCTTTTCGTTACGTGCTTTGCCTTTGAAAATTGTACGTACGGCACCGGAAACCAAGTAAGCATAGTAACACTAGTAATCGTTCTTATTGCTGTTTTTGAGTTAGATAATTGCTGGACAAAAGTCACTACTCAATTGTTATATTAGTTTTGATTGTTGAATTACTTTAATAAAGAATAATTTTTATAATAGAATATGTGTGTATCTCACATTAAACGTGAATAAATTTTAAAACCTTCTTGATCAAATTCCTGATAATATATAATAGTAAAATGCGTAAATAATATTTTAAAAACTTAACAAATGTATTATATAAAACTCGACCAATAATGTAATTTAAAGACTTATTATATTAAATGTCGAGCAATTATCTAAAAACAAAAACTTATAAATTCAAAAGAGTCAAAAAGAAATTTTCTGAATTTTTGTTCAACCTATGCTTTCAATTTTTTACGAAATTCTGTACAAATTCCGTCAACTGCGTTTTACGCGAAGGCGATATGCAAGACCATTGTGATTTTTATTTTTTGCGTAAATCACTTTGCTTTGACGTCCACATGACGGCACAGGAGAATGCACTTTTTTTCGCGCGTCTGTTACGTACATATGGCTTTATCGCACGTGCGCGCGATAAAATGCAAAAATTCGCTGTGCATTCATTGCAGCGCATGACTTCCTGGTTATGAGTTATACCCGAAAATCATATTCCCTTGCTTACGATAGTCCCCTGACGGATGCTCATTTATTTAGAACTTTATTTAAAACTTTTTTATTATCTCGCGCCAATGCTAGTAGTTCGCCCCATTATTGTTATTATACATATATGTCGAGAAACTTTCCACATGGCTATATAACTAAATATACAATTGAGAAGCGTAGCGCGGACGTGGCGAAAAAATTTACGAGCGACCTTAATTCTCTAGATATGATCACGTTTACACCATTAAAACTTTCCTCTTAAGGTTATTGTACAGCAACAAAAAGTTTAATGGCTCTCTTCTGCGCGTGAATTGATTAGTTTTATGGAGAAAATTCTCGCTATATTTATTATGCAACATGTTTCAAAAATTAAATCAAATATTTTGATATAACGAATGTTATATGAGCCACTTAAAATTGCTAACTTTCTATGAATAAAACTGGCGACTATAACGCAATCGATTTCTCACAATCAATTTCTATGTCAGTGAGCATGAAAAATGTAACTCGACCGATTACAATCTCAATGTGCGCGTGTCACATTTTTATATGGTTTATAAGATTGCTACAAGCTATAATCATGATTGTTGCAAGATGATGATAAAAATAAGAGTTTCGCAGTATTATCTTTTTTAACAGATCCGAAAAAACAAGCCGTTGCTCAAAGTTGTATTTGCCAGTTTATATGTTAAAAGAACAAAAACATTTAAGCATGACGGCTAATAGAAGAATAATTCCTTCACTTAATGATCCACGGATATGCGCGGTTTGAGTCCTTGCACGCATAATTCGATCAATAGATCATGTTAAGTGAATCGTGAAGCGAGTTGTTTGATGAACATGCTTGACGAGCATCGACGAGCGAATTGTCAGTTCATTACGCAATCTCGTTACTTGATTTATGTAGATAAAATCGATAACTCATATGAGTCATGCTTACACTCCGCAGGTGTACATTTAAGAGATTCCACAAATCAATCACAAGAAGAAAAAAATGACATATGTCTATTCATATTGCGTAATATAAAATTATCTTCCGCGTGCCAATTTTTTTTAAATTTTTTAAATATTAATTTACATTATTCAAATCAACTTAAATTACTGTCTTAAATATGTATTAGTAATTCTGGACGCTGCTTTATAATAGACATATCTGTTTTTATAGATCAACCTTGTATACTACAATTCCGTTGTTGCGCATCGAACCGGTGAGTATTAATAAATTATTTTTTATTTTAATCTTGCGATTAATATGATATAATGGGCTTGCAAAAATTATGTCAGAAATATACATAGAAGATGTATATAAAAAAGAGAAGAAAGAAAGCTTTCAGTAGTAAAAATTTGCACATACAAAAATTCTCTGATGGTTGTTTTTATATCTTGCATTAAAAAAAGGCAAATACTACGGTTTTTAAGATTTCCATATGGAAAAAATAATTTGCTGAAAACTCTAAAAGCTTTCATTTAATTTGAAATATTCGCGCACATTTAAAAGTCTGAAAAATTCATGACCAATCCCTTTACCTTTCACGCAAAAAAAATTTGTTAAAAAATTTTATTTTGCATTTATATCACAAAGGATGAGAATTAAATTAATTAAATAACTGTTATATTTGATTATCATTTTCTAATCACTAGAGAATATATTAAAAAATGCAATAATAATTTTCATATTTGACACAAGACATTGATTTTTCGTAGAAATTTTAGTATCTTGTTGTTTCTTGGTGTTTTGTTGTTTATTTACCTTGAGTTTTTTTATCGTAATCTATATATGTTTAACATGCATGTATGGCGACTTCTACAGGTCCTCGCTTTTTAATTATTAGCGGATTTAAAATTTTCGTCTCGAGCTTCAATAAGGTATGAAACTTGTAAATCCAATTTCCCGGATTACAACTCGAGTTAGGAATTTCCGTTGTTGGAAAGCTGGATTGGTCGAGTTTGATTTAACTCTAGCAAAGCGTATTTCAGACAAAATGTATTTTGTTCTATTCTCGAGGGATCTTTAAAGTTAATATCAGGATATCGCGTGCACGCTAGGGCCACAGGTGGTGCATCGATGCAGGTTAAACGGTGCGGAATAATTAACTACCTTTACTAGACTTTACAATTCAATTAATTGATTATCATTCGCGCATCAAGACGCACATAACTAAATGTATCAATAAAAAGCAAAAGATTACGGACAAAGAATTTGTTATATATAAATCCAATAGATTTATACTAATTTGAACGAGACATGAAATATATAATTATTTATTAATTATTGCATTTTCACTTTGGTTGCATTTTTTAAATTAATATTAATAAACGTGTTGGAAACATACATTAATTATATAAGTGATGCATGCCGATCGATATTATAAATAAAGTAGATCACACGCCCCTCGTTGAATTATCGGTGACACCGACCGATGAAACTTTCCTCGATATGTCGCAGCTTAACGTATTCGTGTTTGATGTCACATCGGCATACATACAAAATAGTAATTTTGCAATAGTAATTCATGCGTGCATTCTATAACCGGAAGAGGAACAAATAAATATTAAATTAAACATATTTTTAAAATAGCATGTATACAATATAAATAAGTTTTACAAAGTATGATATGTTTACAATACAGAAAATTATTAGCTATGTTTTTTTATTAAAATTGAAATACTACTCACTCAATTTTATACTAGAAAGTAAGCGAAAGTTGTATCAAAACAGGACTTGCTCTAAATCAAAAGTGTTACAACTTTTATGTTAATCGAATGCATTTATTTGTATTTATCATGCATGCAATTATGTATTTAAAAATATATCGTTCGCATGCATCACATTCTCTGCTCACAAAAATCACGTCCTATTTAATCGCTGGCGACGAACGAGACCAAGGTTTTTCAACAAATCGCAAGGCTTTGCCGGTTCTGACATTAAAGAGACGGAGGTTAATATGAGAGGATTTCCTTGACATACGAGTAAGTCATCAGTACTGACCGCTATTGTTCAAAATCCTTGTGCTAATTCTACAATTATCTTAATGTATTAATTGTTTTAAATGAGATGACTGAAATTGAGCTAAAATAAACTATAACTTTGATTTAAAACATTATTTCTGCTCTGCATAGTATAATGAAAATTTGATTAGTATAAACTTTTGATCTGATTAAAGAATAATTAATTAAATATAAATTCATTTTTTTCTTTCTCTCTCTTTTTCTTCTTATAAATTTAATTTTCATGAGAAATTAATATTTTACAATATATCTTTATTATCACAATTTATTTTGCATCATTATTGTTATCTTACAAAAGTACAGGTTTATTTTAATATTTTAAATATATAATTTTAAATTTTGCATAAGATTTGAATTTTCTAAATTATTTTTTAATCCGAATGGTTTTATTATTTCGAAAATTCCTTATTAGAAATACACTTACAAATAGAAATACACTTCCTACATTCAAGTACATTTTACAAAGACGTGCATCGCGCTTTTATTTTCCCGTTTTGACGCTAAATAGCGTTCAAGATCGAATCAAAGCCACTAATTTTGCGACGAAGGAGCAACTGGCACGAATCAAGTTGCAATATAGGGTTACGGAATTACATGGCAAGGTTATCGCCCGGTTCGTCCTTAATAAGGTTAATAGAGGACGCCGAGGCGGCTGAGCATTTTCCTTGACACGGACGGTTCGTGTCTTAATCGAGTTACAGTTTTTAACGACAGCGCGAAAATCTACTTACTTTTCCGGAGCTTCGGATACTTTGATAGAAAAAAAAAAAACATAAAATGTTATATACCTGTCTTTTAAGTGCATTTCGACGGCACGGCGATTGTTACTTGTAGTTACTTCAAGAATTCACTCAGCTAAATTAAGAACAGGTAAAGCAGATCTTTTGTATTTAAAGAATATATATATGATATACAAATTTTTATCGATTATGTAACGTTTTAAAATATTCTTAAAGCGATTTCGACTACTTTTATTTTTGGCAGATATTAAAAAAAAATATATAAGACGCAAGAATAATAAAAGAAATTAATTTTGCATACATATGTCTGAAAAAATATATTTATAAAGTAGATATCTGAACATTTGATTGTGTTTCTGGAATGCAACAGAGAGAAAGAGAGAGAGAGAGAGAAAGAAAGAACATACACATAAGAATTATTATAAAAGTATGTTAGATATTATATTATTATTAATGCACGCTCACTCGAAGAAAAAGGTAAATATTAAAATATTCATTGCCACACAGTTGGATTTACGTCATTTATCGCATGATTTCAACTGTTGTTAATATCTGCTGTCCGATAAACGACATGACATGGACATGGACTGTGTAGAGAAATTCGATACTTCCAGTCCAGACACACATGATGTTTATTTTCACTAAACTTGTAATTTATCCCGGGGGCGTATCGTCCTCCTGAAATGTCAAGCATACCCGTCATACAGCTCAAAAATACGCCGGCTAACATGCACGTCACGAATGTCATTCAGATTGTGGTGAATTGACAACGTTGTTATCAAATAGATATAAATAAATTAGTTACGCGGAAAAATGTGAAAAAATTGATACGCTGAAATCAATAAATAATTTAATTATTAGGCAAAAAGTATTTGGCAATAATTAAATCCCTTCTAAAAACGAATTAGATATATAAAACGATTTAATAATACCATAAAACAGCAGAATGATTTTAGAATACTCGCCAACAGAGAGATAGCACAATAATGTCGAATTATAAAACTCGCGAATAATAGAAAAAACGTGTTTCTATTTTCTCTTTTTACAAACGCATGAGCAATTTTCGTCAATATGTACCATTGTACGAATGTACAATCGGTAACCAAATGTGCATGCACTCGGAATGAAATACAAACAAATACTCGCAGTGCGTAAACTTGTTACAGAGATTTTTTCGAATTTTTCGAAAGCGCGATCTTTTTTTACACAACCAAATATTTGTCGATTGCGACACGAACGCTGATGCATTTCTTCTAATCAATCTTGGGAAGAGACGCTTAATTTTGATTGCGCATGAATATGAGATACGGCATTCTAATTTCGTAATTAATTATTTTCCTCTATTACTTTTACTTTATATGATTGTCAACATATAAATTAAATGTTAGTGAAATATGAGCAATCATATTCTTAGTTCTTAGTTTAGTTCAGAGTTTGTTGAGTGCAACAACATTATAATTATAATTAATAGTTAGTAACTAATTTTTCTTTTAATTATGTTGCCATTCTTATTATAGTATAATATAATATTCATTATTTTATTCCATAATAAAATTTTATTCCTCTATAGAATATGGGAAACGATTTTTTAAGTCTGGAAAAATATCGGAGAACGAATGCGGACAAGGGAAAGTGAAATGCATTGTAGTGCGGGATGGTGATTCATGCGCGATTTCCGCACTGACGACTTTAGAGACTAGAAGAATTGCGCCATTTAACCGTTCAAAAGCAAGCGGAACAAAATATCAAAAAAGCGCATAAGAGTTCAGAATGTACAATCGCTAACCAAATGTGCATGCACTCGGAATGAATTACAAACAAATACTCGCAGTGCGTAAACTTGTTACAGAGATTTTTTCGAATTTTTCGAAAGCGCGATCTTTTTTTACACAACCAAATATTTGTCGATTGCGACACGAACGCTGATGCATTTCTTCTAATCAATCTTGGGAAGAGACGCTTAATTTTGATTGCGCATGAATATGAGATACGGCATTCTAATTTCGTAATTAATTATTTTCCTCTATTACTTTTACTTTATATGATTGTCAACATATAAATTAAATGTTAGTGAAATATGAGCAATCATATTCTTAGTTCTTAGTTTAGTTCAGAGTTTGTTGAGTGCAACAACATTATAATTATAATTAATAGTTAGTAACTAATTTTTCTTTTAATTATGTTGCCATTCTTATTATAGTATAATATAATATTCATTATTTTATTCCATAATAAAATTTTATTCCTCTATAGAATATGGGAAACGATTTTTTAAGTCTGGAAAAATATCGGAGAACGAATGCGGACAAGGGAAAGTGAAATGCATTGTAGTGCGGGATGGTGATTCATGCGCGATTTCCGCACTGACGACTTTAGAGACTAGAAGAATTGCGCCATTTAACCGTTCAAAAGCAAGCGGAACAAAATATCAAAAAAGCGCATAAGAGTTCAGCGCAAATATAGAACAACTAATTTTCCGTTTTATTCCTTTCATTACAAAATTTTAATTGAATTTAAATTTATTAATATTATTTTTAGTATCACGTAAATAAAAAGAAAGTTTAATAAATTATTTCTCAAATTATGTAAAACTGTTAACAGAAAATATTAATTAAAATTCCAAAAAATAAAACACGTCAATTAATTATTATGAACGGCCGGCTTTTAATTAATTACGGTTGGCTCCGAAATTGTAAAGTTAAATTGATAGAACCTTTAAAGAGAATATCGTTGTGATGTTTAGTAATATATGTCAAATTTTGTTTTTTAAACTGTCGTAATATCTGACATCAAAGCGGCAAGTAAAATGCTTAAAACATTGAACAGTCTACTATAGTTTCCTCGGCGGAAATCGATTGAGGTTGTTCACCTTTCCTACTTATACTAGCATGCACGTATCTAGTGTTCGTTGGAAATATACCCGACTAAATATTTTATTCTTACATCGACATTGTCAACCATACAAATGTGTCATGCGGATCGATCGACACTAGACACATGTGCAAAATTTGTTTGTTGAGAGAGAAATAATATATCAAATTAAAATAATTTATATTTTAAATGTATAGTTTAAATATAATAATTTAGATTTAAAAATATAAAACATTTTGTTAAAAAGTAAATAACATTATACAAATTAATATGTTCATATTTCGATATTTTGTTTCGTAAAATCTAAAATCACTGTTATTTAATTTCGTACATTTTTTATTTGCCTTCTGCTGCATACTGGCTAATATGTTAGCAAGTTGGAGAATTAAAATACAAATTAGATTAAATTTTAATTATGCTGCATTCAATCTCAAAAATATATAATTATAATATATATTACAGAGAAAAATATATATATGCTACAGAGAAAAAGAGGTTACTCTCTTTTATAATGAATTAAAGCGTATTAATACTTCATGTGATGTTTAGAAAATTATTATTTATATTACTCTTGGAAATGATTATACTTGTGTAGAAAGGTTTTAATAAATTAATCATAATTATATTAATTGACATGTAATTAAATATCTTTTTCAAAAATATTGCGTAAATACCTTAAAGTTACTTAATATAAGAATTAGATTTTTATAACAAATTAAAAAATTTTATAGTAAATTTAATTTATTTTAATTCATAAAACATAAT
>NW_021849016.1:60175-62881 GCF_003651465.1 Formica exsecta | reverse complement strand
ATATATATATAATATAATATATATATTTATGCTTATATAAGTTATTCTTATTCTGAGTATTGAGCTATTAATAATAATTAATAGTAATTAAAAATAGCCAAGTATGTATATGTGCAATCGACGCATATCTTTCCCTTAATAAAACTATTCAATAGCAATTTAATTTCTTGAATTCTACAAAATACCGTAACAATAAAAATGCGTAATAAATATCCGTATTTTACTGGGAATTAATCGATCTATCGTAAATACGATCGCGTGACTAAAAAAAACACGACTCCATAACAAGCAAGATTTAATCTGCTTGATACACGCTGCGTACAATTAGGCTTACTTCCTCCACATATGTAAATCTTCCGTATAAATTCCGAATATTTGCTCTGACGACTCTGGAATCGCAGCTTCCTATCGTAGAATTACTTCTCGCACACCGGTAACGCTACGAATCCTAATGCACTATTTATTGAGCACTTCAGATGATAAATATTGTAATGGGTTTATTTAACGTCGTTTCTTGACATACACGTGCGCACGAATGTGTTATTTCTCTCGAAGTGAATTTTACGTTCTGTAGTACGGTCTGTAGGTCGACAGCGGAATATTGTTCTTCGACAGATGATGAACGTCACCCTGATCGTACTCCACGTCGTTGTAAATTCCGCTTTGATTCTGAAATATAAATTAACTCATTGATATATGTAATTATCTAATAGTTAATTAACTTCTATACTTATAGTAATAAAAAACGGATTGAATTAATATCGAGATTAAATTGTTCAGATTATATTGGAAGCAAAAGATCGAAAAAAAGATAAGAATAAAACGTTCTTGCGCAAAAAGAACGATTTAAAAGGAATGGAGGAAAGTTCGTTTTGCGAAGTTCCTAATCTTGGAATTCGAAGATTGGTTTTATAATTATTGAATTTCTTTCCCTCAATTTTTCTCTCTTTACTCCTGTCTTATTAGATTCTACTTAATATAAGCGGATCAAAAATAAATTTTTCACTCGACATTTATATATATATTTCTTTTTTCTATTCTATTTGGTTACACATGTAGGTACCGTTCGAAAAGCAATATTAAATTTTACAGAGAAATAATTTTTTTTTAAATCCCTGCTTTCCCCAAGAACAAATACTTAATTTTACAGAGATAAATTCTCTCTTTTCAATCCATTTTAATTCGTTTATTTTCTATCGTGAGATACATAATATATGACGATTTAATGAATACTTACCGCTAATGAGGACCTCGACTTCGGCCTCGGCACGTGAAAACCACTGCTCTGAGGAATTAGGTCGGCTCTGTCCTTATCCTGTGGCTCGGAATCCGAGCTATCTGGATCTGGTTGGGGTCTCAGTCTTTGCCGCGGTGGAGCTTGAAGTCGCGGTAATGGAACCGGTGGCAATGTTCCGTGAATGTTCATAGGTGGATAACCGAACATTGCCGAACTCGGTCGCGTAGGGCCCATGGGTTCGGTCTTTTAACAATAAGATTTTTTATGACATTATATTTTCGATCAAAACTAAGGCAATTTAATGACAAAAAATTTTATTACGTTTCAAAATTATAAGAAAGTTTAAAAAACTGCAAAAATTAATCATAATGAACATATAAATCTTTTACGCGAAAAAATGTGTTGTCTGTTATCGATTTGTGTTTAAAAGTACATTGAAATTGATTTCTATCTGTATGAGCTCCTTTTTCTTTTTAATTTCTATGTTTTATATGTAATAGAAATAACGCGACTTTTTCTTTAACGATAAAATATTCTTAATACATTTTAGTACCAATTATTGAATGTCATTTATCGATACATACCGCATAGACATTCGCTGTTGCCATGTGATCCCCAAAATGAGCCCACATGTAAGGCGGTAAATTCGTCGGCGGACCTTGTTTTATGGATGCTAGAGTGCCTACAGAACCGACCCTCGCTAAAGTTCCTGTAAATTATTTGTGACTTTAGATCTATGCTACTAGCAAAAAAAAGAGATCAAGATTTATATTTAATTATTAATTGCTTTTACCGGGAAGAGTACCGGGAATTCCGCCTTGAATATAACCGTACACCGGGGAACCTGCAGACTTTTGTTCGCGAGACCATTTTCGACTGTAAAATATTCGCATAGTTTTATATATTAATATAGATATATGTATATATGTGTGTATATATAATATTATAAAATATTATTTTTCTTAATCGAGAAAAGTTACCTCCACATAACAAGACAGACTAGCGTTAGCACGATTATTATTAATGCAGCCACAGATGCGCCTATAGCAACACCCAAGACTTCACCATCAACCTCGCATTGCGCGCCATAGTAATTGCCGGTGCACCTAGAAATTGCAAAAATTTTCAATGCAAAAATTAACGAGCAAAAATTTACGCTATCTTATATTTACTTACGCGCATTGCATTTGATCTCCTTGATAAGAGCAAGTGCCACGATTGTTGCAGTAGGTCGAAGGGCACGTCAGACATATTCTACCGGATTTTTCGAGATCGTCTTTGTGAGGATCTTTTAATCCCTGATTACAGGAGCACGTGAAACCGCCGAATGTATTGGCACAACTGGCGGAGGAATGACAATCGTTCAATTCCGACGAAGCGCACTCGTCCAAATCTATAAATTCGGAAACATGCTTTATGTTACTTAATATACATTTATATTATTTTTAATATAATTAATATATTTAATA
>NW_021849016.1:44150-58411 GCF_003651465.1 Formica exsecta | reverse complement strand
TATATTTATATTAATATATAAATTTTTATTTTTAATTATTTTGTAAATCATTTATTTATTGTAAGCAAAGCTTTTTCGGTTATTTTACGTAATTTGTTTTTTACGTATTTTATTTTAAGGGGATCCAAAATCTCGGCTGTTTTACTGACCAAAAATTATTATTTTGCACATCAAAATCTCTTTTTTAGTTGAATAGAATAATAAGAACTTTTATATTAAGCAAATATTAATTATTATGGTCGGTAAAACAGATGAGCTTTTGGATCCCCTTAAGTATACAATATAATTTATTTTAAGCATTGTACTACTTTATAATTATATTTTATTTCATAATTAAAATATCACCAATTATTACTGCTAACAATCAAGAATTACCTTGCAAATTCGATATGGATCCAGGTGGACTCTCTACATATAAGGCACTGTTTCCAATATTGTTATTCCTTCTATGAATAACACCTAGTAAATGTCTTTGGAGCTCCCCAGCTAAACTTGGCCTAATTGTTCTCGCTTCGTAAGTGAGCTTTAAAGTTGCATTTATAAAAACTCCGCCTTGTCCTTGACTCACGTCTCCTTGATAAACATTGTTTATCAGTGATCCCATGTATTCATCCGAAAACGGTGTCATAGACATGGCAGATTCAATCTGTATAATAAATTTTATAAAAATTAAATAATATAGCTGAAACTTGCATGTATTAAATAAAACAAATTATTAATGTGTAGATAAAATAAAGAAAAAATGTATAATATATTAAAAGAACGTATATGAAAAATTTTTAATTAGCTAGAATATAATTTATTAAGAAGAAAGTTTAAATAATCGAGACTTACGGCTCTATTGGCCTCGTAAGCGAGAGTCTGATAAGATTCTGAATCCTTATCAGCCAGTCCTCGATCCCATACAATTTTCTTGTCGTAGAATTTATCCACTCTAATTGACACAACAATGCTAACAATCCCTGAAAAAAAAATAAATATTGGGTGTAAACCGTGTCAGTCGTAATGTGATAATCTCATGATCTTCGATCGTTTACTAACTTTTGCACGGTAGCGAATGCTGCAATCTCGCGTATCCTGGCTTGCAATGACAAGCCGATACCCCTTGAACGGTCGCGCAAGCCTCGTGTTGATTCGCGTCGCACGTACTTGTATCGCCTACGATACAAGTGTCTATTCTGACGGGTGGCTGTGTCGGTCTTCGATATAACGGTGGTTGCCTCCGGTTCGGTCCATTCGGGCGTAAAGTGGCGACAGGAACGTCCGGTTGTGGAATGGCAAGACTAGCGAAGGTTTTAATGTCACAAATATAATTCTTTTTTTTATTTTTTTTCTATATAACAAAATTTTTTTACCATGACATAGAAAACTAAATTATTTTTAAATCGGATTCGTACTTTGAAAAGATTAAACTGCCAAAAAAAATTGACGTATATTTTTTTTTTTTTACTAAATAAAAATAGTAAAATTTTTTACTATTTATAAAAGATCTCTTTATTTTTACTGTTATTGAAATCGAGACTCACCCAGTACCGATGATGGGCGGCGGTTGAGTTCTAGTCGGTTGCGGTTGTACATGGGTGGATCCGGGTGTCCGATCCGTATTATCGAACAAATTTAGATACGTTCTTTTACCATCGATGCTAACGAAACCTTGTCCGCCCACAGCGGAAGTTAATATGACATCACCGCTACCTGAGTTCACAGATACCCTAACGCTCTCTCCTAAAAATGAATCAAGCATGAAAATCTAAAAAAAAATTTTTATATTTTTTCAAAATATTTATATTAGTAAAAAAAATTATTTTTTTAAATATTTATATTAGTAAAAAAAATTTTATATATTGAAATATATATTACATAAATTTCTACATACTGAAAACATAATGTAAAATACGCATGCAACTAAAGGAAAATGACATAAGCAATTAAGACAATTACCGGAGCTTCCTCCAGGCCCCTGAATTGCCGAGACAGTTACATCAAAGATGTCACCGGGAGCTGGATGTCTCAATGGTGTGATGTAAGGCCTCTGACTTGGCAATCCTTGCGCACCTGTATAATCCAGAGTGTCGTCCAGAACGATTCCAGGTCGTGGACGATAACGTTCCGTAGATCCTATATAATTTTAATTAATTATAACAATTATTATATTAGTATAGTTCTAATTATTTTACTTTTATTTATCAATATGCATATATTTTTTTACATGCCTGTATTTTTCGTAAGGGTCGTAGGACGAACGGTACTCTTTTCCATCGTGGTCGAGCTCCTTGAATAACTCGTAGGAAGACCGTCAGTTGGCGTCGAGAGGCTGGACATCGGTTCTGTGTATTCGACATCTGATACGCTGCTAGGTTCCAAATTCACGGCGGATTTGATATCGGTGCTTGATTCTGCAGAATCAGCGAAAGTCGGTCGAAGAATGACTTTTGTCGGTATAGATTCGATCACTTGAACCGACGAACTGGTCTCTATATTTAAGGTACTGGTCGAGAAAGTCTTCGTGGCGATCGAGGTAGTTTTCTCGATCGGTTTTTCCACCTTGAAAGTTGCAAACGAAGCTTTCTCGTCGCTCTTCGACGATTTCGTAACTTTAACTTGTGAAGACGTTGTCGTCTTCGAGGGTTCCGGATATCGCGTCGTGTGAGTCGGAGTGATGTAATCTGTAGCGACACCGAGGATCAATGTTTCCTCGCCATTAATTTTGTTCTCCTTCAAAGGTGTATGATACTTGTTTACGATATGATGCTTCTTTGTAGACTCTTCAATTTCAGACTTTTTCGTCGTGGTCTGAATAGCTGAATCATTGTTCGTCGCGGTGATCTCGACTCGATCTTTATCAACGCCAAAATTGCTCGTATGATTCTTAGTATCGCCGTCTTCGATAGGCGTTTCTTGATGGCTAGCGTCTTTCTTTATCGTGGAGCTTTCTTGGGATATTTCAGATTCCGGTTTTAAATCGTATTGCGAATTCTCCGTCATCGAGAAATTCTTATCGCGATGGAAACTGGAATCCAGCGGGGGTGGCGAGGGTTTGTAGGATAGTACCGGTCGTCTGTTGCCATCTTGAAAAAAAGTAAGTAATTCCCGGTAATTTTGTTAAAATGAAAATTAAATTATAGAATCTTCTACATGCTATATCTATACTTATGTCCCGTTATGTTAAAGCATCCGTGCAAAATAAATGATTAATTAGACGCGTAATTATACACGACGTACTATGCGAAGAGTCCCAAGTCCAAGGCGGCACGACCTGTTCTGGTAATGGCACTCCGTTGATGAAGGGCCTAACGGGTCTCTCTGGTGGTAATTGATTTAGCAATGGTCTGTCGGGTGCAGGGGGCTTTTCGAACGGATAAGGATGGGATGATGAGAGCGGCGGCGGCGGTGGTGGATTCATACCAGGAGTGTCAAAATCCGGCGGTAAAGGCGGCACATCCGAAATTCTTGGCGGTCCTCTATTGTTGATCCTGTAAGTGCAACGTAATTTTTTTAATTCATACTTAAATATATTTGAAAATAAGAAAGAATACACGTAATTATGTGTATAATTTTCATAACAAATTTAATGTAAAATTTGCAATACCTTGTGGCTTGTATCGGCCTCAATGGCCTCACGGTGTTGGCAGCTACGTTTACGTTGCCATTGAGTAGCTTGACGATGCCGGTGATAATGTCTTGTATATCAGGATTTGCTTGTCTTTGACCTGGTGCGACAGTTTGCAAAATCGGCGGCGGCGCGTGCTCCTTATAGATCCTCGGGATCTCTTGACGGCCTCGTCGTTGAAGATCCGTTACTAGTTGCGAATGCTGTGCTTGTTGCCTCGGAACGCCAACCAGCTGATGGGGCTCCGACAGGAGATCTACTCTCAGCGGAGCCCCTTGTCCTTCCCCCGACATCGATTCGCTGGTAGTGGGCGCTATCCTATTGATGGCAATAAATTATTTCGCAAAATGTATTTTGGATTATATTTAAGATTAAATTAAAGTAATATTAAATTAATATTATTATTAATTTATATAAATACGTTATTATATTGTTAATATCATATAGTAAATTATTTTATAATATTTAATCTTGAATGTAATCACAAGATAAAAATTGAGTTAATAGCAAATTGGAACTTTAACGACTGTGCTATAGCCGGGATCAGAAAAATGTTTGCAAACGTTTTTTTGTAGTTATACTATTTCATATAAAAAAAAAAAATCCATTTAAGTTTAGAGTCGACTTCGCAACTCGCCCTTTTATCAGTATCCATAAAAACAAAATGACTTACTTGTAATATTCTCCGGCTTTTACTTCGATGTTATTACCGTCGATATGGGCCACATGCTTCGACGACGTTAGTTCGTCGATGGGCTCGTCGCGATCCGTATCTTTGAATACGAACCTGGATTGTTCCCCATCGTAATCGCGAACGCTCTTCGAGCTTTCCAACTGAAATGCTGGGACGGTCCTTTGAAAAGTCAAGGACTCGTCCGATTGACTATCACTGGATGTTTTTTCGGGACCGGAGTACGCGCTGGCACTCAGCACGATATTTTCTCGAGAGGTACGAGAGGATGTTTTATCATTTTGTATGGCCAACACTCCTGTAAATAAATAAAAACCTATATAAATATTTTTCAGAATCTAGAAAATAAAAAAGTGAAATGTTTATCGTAAAATATATTGTAATTTCTTATGTAAAGAGAGAAAAATGTTACACACACTAATTGATATAGCATGTAATGATACAAATTTTTAATTAAATTTAAGAAAGCATACCCTCTTTGAACTTTCGAAAAATGAGTACATTTTCTAGATTTTTTTGCAGTGCAACGACTTGATAGAAACTTTTTATTTTTTTACAATATTAACATAATATTATTAAATACTTAAATAAAAATTTTCAGCTTAAAAAATTTTTTTTTAAAGTTATGCAAATATTTGCAGATTTATATTTTCATGCACGGTGTGCATAAAAACTTTTTTTCAACACGCCGCCATTTTTTTATTTTTTAAGATTTTGAAAAAACGCTTGGATAGCAGATAGCTATTAATATGTTTAATAAAAAGAACTTGTATTTTTGATTTGAGATATGATCTACAAACATTTTCACACCGTGCAGCCACCTAAAATTTGGAGAAGCTCTGCAAATATTCCCGTAACTTTAAAAAAAATTTCTTTTTAAGTTGAAAATTTTTATTTAAGTAGTTAATAATATTGTATTAATATAGTAAAAAAAATTAAAAATCTTGATCAAGTCGTTACGCTGTAAAAAAATCTAGAAAATATATTTTGAGGTTTCGAACGGGTATGTCTCTTTAAGCTAGAATTTTTCACTTCAAGATTTTCAGTAAAAAGTCAACTCTGTGCTCGACTATATTACAAACCTCACACGTGAGGGCGATAAACCCAAATAAGCTGTATGCCAGTGCTTAACGCGAATATTAAAACGGTAAACCACTGAAGTGAAGACTATTAGAACTATGGTCGTATAAGGAATATTCTCCATGCTCGAGGAACTCGCGGTAGTATAATGCTTGCATAAAAGGTTGATGAACCCTTTTCGTGATATTGCGCAAACGTCGCTGTTTGCAGAAGACTGATTGGGGACTATAAAGGGGTGGCGTGCGAGAATTAAAAGGGACGTGCAAAACGCGCGCAGCAACACAAAGGGTCGCTCGGAAATTGTTGCAGCGAGTAAAAGGAAAAAAGCGTGTTAATTGCAACGACCACTTCCTTATTTTGATGCGCAAAAATGTATAATTATATCGTCGTTTGGGGCGTAATTAGCCCTGCAATGCTCGCGTGAGAAAGATCTCGTGCGCTTGATCGAGACGCGCGCGGCGCACACAGATGAAATAATTTCGCGCCCAAACGGTACTCTGAAAGGGTTACCTTACGGTATCGCCAATTCGCGGCCCTACAAAGGGAAAAGGTGTGCGTGTGCAAGCTTTTTTTTATTTCAGGAGGAACTGTTAAATTCGCACGATGCTAAGGATACGCGAAATAGACCTTTGTATCGGAGTAGCGAAAAATACTGTTGTAATTATTGCGTTTGTCCTGTCGTATCGTAAATAGTCCCATTTCCGCGACAAATCAAATTAGAATTATATATAAAGATTTTCTCTGTTACGTAAAGAATATTATTATCTCTTTTATTTTTATAAAATTTATGTAACCTTATATATAATATAAAATAATTAAATGTTACGTGAAGTTGGAAACAGCTGTATCAAATACAGGATATGAAATTTAATACCTAAGTTTTTGACAATTTTCGCGTAAATTTAATCTCGCCTATGAAGCATTTTTGCTATTGAATAAATATATCTATAATCTCACGCAGAATTAATATTGGATAAAAATAAAAATAAAATTTTCTTTTTATATAAGATTTGAAAATAAATAAAGAAAGCTACAACACGAAGAAAATTTCGTAACATGTCTCTGAATAGTATGTTGCGAGCGAGAAACCTGAAGACAAATGAGAAACCGCATCGTGACCCTGTCCTCGACTCTAGTCAGGTGATCTCGGCGGTTTTCTCGCGAAAGGGCGGATCAGTTGGCACGGCAATTCGCCGAGCAAAAGAAGACTTGAACTACAGTCGATCCGTCGAGACGACGAACGGTACTCGAACGGTTGACATTCTCGAGGCCGGTATCGAGTGGTTTGACCAATCGTGGACGTGACGGGTATGAAATTACGATTGTGCTCTGTTCACCTTTTCAGGCTCTCTTCTCGGCCTTCTCTTCCCGTTTCGACGACACCTTGCGCCTTTCGATCGAAGGTAAAAAGGTTCATTGACATCGAAGTTCAAGCGAAATCGATCTGAAATCTTTCTCAATAGGAAAGCCAATTAAAGAATAAGCAGAAGTACTTATAGTGTAATAAGCCATTTACTAATAATCATTCATGATATTTTTTTTTTTTTTTTTTTTTTTTTTTTTTTTTTTTTGCTACTAAGATGAAAGAAACATTCATAAGTGAAGCAGATAATTGTAATCGTCAAGCGATTTTTAATGACTATTTAAAATATTTGTTAATATTGCTTTTAGAATTATGTAACAATTTATTTTGCTTTTGTAATGTCAACACTATAGTGCGAGATATCCAGAGATAATTTATGGCCGATCGCATATATTGTATATTTAAAACAAATTATATGAATTCGAAATAATGCAAACTATAAATATAAAACACTGCATATATTACGAACTTCAATTTGACCGTAGTAGATGCGGCAGAAAATTTATGTAACAGTTAGAGAAGAAGCTGTAAATGTTCGCATCTGTCATCTATGCAAAATTTCTTGCTAAAAATATAAACTTTAAAGACACAAAAAATGTAAAAGGATGAAAAACCGTTATATATAACGCTAACAAATGATTTGATTTTGCATACAAAGTGCTTTTAAAAATTAAACTTTTATCTTATATTTGATAACAGGCAGAACGTATATAATGATAATAATCTAATATAATTGCAAATAACATATGATGTGTACATAAATCAAAATCCGAAAAAAGGAGAATTTAAAAATTTATAAAGGTTACTTGTATATAATCAAATGACGTTCACATAAATACATAACAGACTTGTTACGTAAAGGGGTAAGATACCTGCGATGGATTGTTCTCGTGAGATCCTTCTCATATGATTGATGATAACGCATTTCATATAACACGTTCTTATCTGTTCACATTGTAAGATTATACTGTAAATGAAACAACTGGCTATCTCGCATTTTTCTCGACTTTGCTCCCTTAATGTCATAATTAAAGAGTAAGCAGCAAAAAGGGTGAAAATGAATACAATGCTCAAGCAATGCTCAACCTCTTCCATTCTATAATCATTCTCATTTTCTTATAGGAAAATTGCACAGTGTTTCCGTTTCATACAACAAAACTTTCTTATGCACTTTTATATAAAAAAAAGCATATTATTCCTGACAAAACAAAAATTAATCAAAATACAATATAATTAGAAACGAGAAGCTTTGAAAGAACCGTAACCGAAAAGTACCGTAAATTAAACGGTTCCGGTTTTCTTGTTCGGCCAAGGAATCGAAACCAAAACCAGAACAAGCTATTAACAGGCTATCTTATTGGACCGTAAGCGAATTAAGATTTCGTTTCAATCCAGAAAAGAAATTTACCGAAAGCTTCCAGTACAATCTACGCGAAAGTTATAATGCAATTTATTTATTTAGACATGAATTTTTCGCAGACACCTTCTCCAGAAATACTATTTGACATTCGGTTCCAGAATAACAAGATCTTTCTAACAAGAAAAGATACCGATCGTCAGATTGAATTTTTCGTAAACGCGTCGGACAATGGCAGGGATGCAACGAGGCGCGAAGCAATTTAAGTGAAACTAACAGAAGACAACGCGCTGCAGTTCTTAGATCACGATGTCTCGATAATGGTCGACCTGAATATCGTCTATAAATGCGGAATATCGGCCAAGACAATTAATCGCATCTATCATGTCCGCGCGAATATCGCCGCATCCGGTAGGATGTTCGCCGATCGTGAAGATGACTCCAGTCCTTGTCGTGTAGAAAGTATGCACTCATCAGAGAACTATCTTTTCACGAGGTTTTCCCTCTTGTAACGGCTTTCACCGTCGACGACAATAGCATGGTATGAATCGACAGTATCAAATCAAGATTAGTTATTTGTATATTACAGTATTTCTCTAGCGTATCCTTTGCCATTCAATTATTTTAATAAGAGAAATTATAAGACAGCTCGAGCTATACAAAGACGCGCTACTAAAAAGATTCAATTTTCATATCATTTACGATGAGATTACAGGCATTACAATTGCGATCATTAATAACGAAAACAAAAGTTAATGAAAATAAGATAAATAATAGACAATAAAATAATTGATAGACATTCAAATTACTCAGGAAATACTGAGAAATAGCAATTTTAAGCATTATTATTATTCCATTAAATCATTAATAAGATAAATTATAAATCATATAGTTTGATTTTGAAAGAACGCATTAGGAAAATTGTATATATTTCATGTCATTATTACAATCTCGCGAGTGAAATCATTATGTTACAAAAATGAAAATTAATAAAGTAGAGAAGTAATCAGTGATCATTATCCGGATGAAAGAAAATAATAAATCCGCTAGAAAATAACAAAAAACGAAGTCTCATCTCGAGATCTTCTAAGAACAAGAACTTTAATGCTCTTACGGTCCCATGTGTTCTAGATTACAGTTGGGCGGATTTGAAGTCTCTCGCCGATTTCGCATCGCTGCCGCGTCAACTATTAATTATTCATTAGCGAAGGTGCCGATCGTTCAGGTAAAAAGCACATTTGTGCCTTCGCAAATCGCTTTGCTGATGCTAGCTTCCGCGAGCTTACTCCCTCGTTGAATCTCGCTTCCGCGCGCATTATCTATCTGCAATCGCTCATTAAGCGACGTGGCGCGACACGCCGCGATTTTGAACGCGATGCCCCTTTGTAAGTACACGATTAGAATTGCGTTCACAGCGCAGTTTCTCGATGTAGGTTTTTCCGCTGCGATACGCCGGCGCCGTTTCAATGCGCACAATGCTCTGCTATCGTAATTAAATCGCAACAACGGAGGCTAATGCAAAAGAATGATGAAACAAATGGCAGTACCGTGATATATGATGCATCTTGATTGAGATGCGCTAAATTAACTCTTATTAGAGCAATTTGTCTTCCGAACAAAAGTGGGCATCTCGTTATTCTTTTTAAAGAAGAGTTGCATAAAATTATCATGCGTATATAAATAACTTTATTTTCGTATAGTTTAAGATTCTGTGAAATTTTCATTTAAGGATGATAATTTTAGTTACAATATCATGAGTTATTCTTAAATCGTTGATAAAATTTCTGGGCAAAGATTAATAATACAGCGTAAAAGATGTCGACGTTTCATTTCCCCAATCACATTAATTTACGTTGATTTGATATAGCATGATTAAAGTTACATGATTATTTTTACTCTGTACATTATTACAATTTTAAATATCTTTATTTCAGGGGAAAAAATGCGAAAATAAATGCGACGATTGAGTTTTTTACTGTAGCCACGTGTCGACAGAAATTTACAAATAAAGTTAATGGCGTGCTCTCTAGCCTTCAGCACAGTGATAAAAGTTATCAGGCGTCACGGGATACTCTTGAGAGATAGCGACAGCTATACAATTTACCTACATTCTCACGGTGCCCTCTCGATGGCATCCAGCGTGATATATATGCATTACGAACTACATAGGTTGCACGGCGTAACTCTAGATACGACTAAAACCGCAAGCGCCTAACTAATGCTCGCAATAGTAGGACATTCCGTGTGTAACAGGATAATACACCGTAATTGCAAGCGAACTATATTGTACGAGAGCTGACAATTGATGATGCATGCGCGGGGGAGGGTAATTTTAATTTCTGATTAAAATACAATACCTCGAACGCGCGTGCGCGTTTTTGCATAGAAATTCTTAATTGCTCTGCACAGTTATTTTCCCGAAAGTATGTTAAACCATAAAAATGTCGGGCATAAACATCTACAAAATGAAAACATATTGTTTCGAAGTTTTTAATTATTATAGGTAATAATATTAGATGATAAAAACAAACTTGTAGCTCTTCTTTATATTATTAGTAACAATATGATCAACATAAAATGTCATTTTCTTTTTAAAGTAAAAGCAGAGAAAAGACATATTTTATATTTTTATATAAAATATTGGAAAACGTGATATTAAAAATTAATCTTGAAGAATTGAAGAATCTAAGAATTTCTTAAAAAGAAATATACTCGAAGATGATCAAGGGAACACTAATAAAAATATCTTTGCATCGACGAAGTATCTATTTAAAACTGCAACCGATTGTTGCAGCCAATATTCGGCGCGTAATAAAAGATATTTTTTCAATTTAAGCAAAAGTAAACGGAGTTTGCGGGCACTACGGCCTCTCTAATGCAAGCGAGGTGGCCAGGGTAGTCGTGAATCGGAATGTAGGTGAATCACATAGCATCGGCTGCGCCGTCGTAACGAACGGAATGCAGTCTCGCCGAGCTCTCGCGAAAAGAAGACGGGAATATTCTGCATCTTAGAGCCGCGACTTTGCCAGACAGATAAAACATCGCTCGCGGTCGTACTCGAAATAATTAGCGTACAAGAGAGTACCCATGCGATGCAGCGTGCAACGATGTTTAATGCCGGTACTTTTACTTTGTTAATCAATTTCTTCTAGAACGTTTCTTGCTAAATCTCGATTTGAAAACATTATAATTGCAAAAACTGAAACTGTCGAGAAGAGTATTATTTCTAATATAAGATCATGTTCAATCTAGCATTTGATATAAGGTAGAAGAGTAGATGTACTTTGCATGAAATTATATTGTTTCTATTTATAATTAGACAGAAAGTGTAGATGTTCATTTTTAGCATGTATTTTATTAGTTGTCATAAATTTAAAAAAAATTTGTTGGATGCCGATAAAAGGGCGATGTTATTTAAAAGTATTTCACAAATTACTCAGAAATTTTATACGTGGACATTAAATTTCTCATAACTTATAATTAATAGATTCGTAGTTGAAACTAAAATTCCATGTAATATACTTGAGTATTAGCAATTTGTTAACAACAGTTACAAGAAAGCGGATGTTGTTAATAATGTAGAAGACGACAGCAAGATATAAGCAGGACCGTAAAGATAAGGTTCTTACGGTCACTTGCAGAAATCGCAGATTACCAGAGTTAGCGCGACGAATGGCCGTTTGGTAAAGGACTGAACGTTAGAGAACAAGGTGGTCGTTTGCAGTGGCACATATTTTCAAGAGACACGAGAATGTGAAGCTCTCCCAGCAAGGTGAAACATGTTTCCAACCGACCGTCTGGTATCATATTCGCGAGAGAGGCAAACGTAAAAAATATTACCGGTCTCTCAAGTCGATTATTCCAGTATCGATGATATCGACTGTAAACCAGCGATTATACGCATCACGGGTGACCTCGAGAAGCGTGACCGATTAAACATGAGAATCTATCGCACGTCTTGTTCTATCTAATTCAGAGGCTCGATCCAATTCACACAGCCTCGACAAATTTCCCACAAAATACGCGCACTAAAATAATTATTACGTTAAATCTCGAGTAATCGTCTTATTGTTCGCGTTACATGAAGTTGACAAATTCTCGTTACATTCTCTCTGCCTCTATAAACTATTAATTTTCAATTTTTTAATATATGTATATAAAATAATTGCAAGCAATAAACCGATATAAATGATAATCACTTTTCATATATCATGTTTTTTTTTTTATTATTAACTACTCGCAGACGAGAATCGCCTAACACAACCTTTAAAGAACAGGAAAGAAACCTGACAGGGGTTATCCATGGACGTGTACACCGAGCTATGTGCTGTCTCTCGAGGCGGTAACGGCAGACTTAACGGTATCCCATTCCAGCCCAATATTTACATTCTTTTCGCTGGTAAATGCGGTATATTGTATCTACGTAGTGCAATTCGGCAATGCGGAGTTTATAAAATCGATGCTGCACGAATGGATTGACATCGCGAGAGAAAGTGACATCACCTCAAAAGAGCATGACTGGTTTTATAGCAGCTAGTAATCGCGATATAATGAGAGCGCACGCGATTCCAAAGCTATGTTTATAAAAAGCTATTAGTTTATTAAATATTAATTATGTGAAATAATTTATAAATAGATACTAGTTTATGAATGTGTTAATAATATGAAAGAATTCTCATTTTATACAAGAATGCTCGAACGTATGTGATATAATCGATAAATGTTCAAACTGCATTTTGGAGCATTAAAAACTTTTTTGGGATTTTATTAATACTTTTCAAGCTTCGAATATTATGATTAATCGAATTGTCCTATGTTTTCAATAATATGGTTTTGTATTAAATTCTTATTTTTGATCAAAATTCTAATTTCGGCTTTTCTTTTCGGAAAATTGCCTTATGTAGATGAATTTCTTATAGATCTGGGAAATGCGGCAATTTTCTGGAAAGGTGGACTCCAGTCTCATTTCTGTTCTACTGTATAGGCAATTCCGTGACACTTTCACGGTTAATGCGGTTGGGCGAAAGTCAGGGAGTGACGAAACTCTATGCCGGATACGCATCGCAGTGTCGTTGCTCCTGCGCGTGTGTTAGCGATGACGTTAGTGGCTTCATGCAAATATCTTTCCTTGCGCAAACGGGAAGCCCGATATAGCGACGGCGAAACTCATGAAAGCTACCCGAGTGACGCGTTAATCGATGACTCTTTCATGACACCTGGACGAAATGCTTACAGCATCGATTTTCGTAGAATATAAAATCTAATATAAATGTGTGCATGAATATTTTCTCTCAATTAAAACTCTATATCTCTATTAATATCTCAATAAAAATCAATAATGATAAGGACTTGATATTTTAGCACTTTCACAGAGTATATTAGTTTATATATAAATCGTTGTTAATTACATTGACGTGGAATAAATTGTAATCAATCATTAATATGTACACAAATATAGACAAAATCTATGATAATATTACTACAAAATATATTATAGATGCTAATAGGTGAAAATGTTTGAAGCGCAATAACGATCGTATAATTTTAATGGCTCACAGATGGGAACGGATCTTGAAACGCGTGCAAAATTAAATCCATAAAATTTGCACGAATTTTCAACGAGCGCAATGACTGGATATTTTTCATAGATATGAAAATATCTATTTTTTGTACAAACTTTTGCATCTTATTATTAATATAATTTGTTGAAATATGAAGAATATATTTTATGTATAGTTCAATATATAACAAAGAAAACAATAATTGCATCTCTATCAATATATTTTAAAACTTAAAATAATTTAGATATTGAACACTCACATCTCGTGCAGACAGACTACATATTAGAATTAAGAAGGTATTTGCTTTGTTTTGTTCGTTTTAAAAACAAGTGACAAATATATAAATAAGAAAAATATAGGTTACTCTTATTGAATTACTTATTCGATTTTTTTTATGCGGGTCTTTAAAACACTATTGCCAAATCGTATGTACGTGTGTCGTAACCTTTGCCAGTTTTTTAATTTGAAACGATAAACTCTTCGAGTACTTAAACGTAAGTGCGTGTCATGCTCGCAGCTTTCTCCTGACAATAGCCCGATGTGTTTATAATAATATACTTGTAAAACAAATTATTTATAATCATATATAATATATATTA